>NC_059225.1:45273354-45393354 GCF_020615455.1 Coregonus clupeaformis
AGAGCCGACCTAAATCACTCTATTAAATTAATCAAAACAGGAACATTTTACATTTGGCTAGAAATTCAAAAGTAAATAATCTCAACAGAGAAAAATGTCCTACCTATATCCCCCCACTAGAATCCCCATACAGCTTCTCCATCCTGGAGGGGGAAATCAATCATTTCCAGACCCAGGGACATGTACTAGTCTGTGGCGACCTAAATGCCAGAACTGGACAAGAACCTGACACCCTCAGCACACAGGGTGACAAACACCTACCTGGAGGTGACAGCATTCCCTCCCCCATATGCCCCCCTAGGCACAACTACGACAACATAACCAACAAAAATGGGTCACAACTCCTGCAGCTCTGTCACATGCTGGGTATTTACATAGTCAATGGTAGGCTTTGAGGGGACTCCTGTGGTAGGTACACCTATAGCTCATCTTTTGGCAGTAGTACTGTAGACTACTTTATCAATGACCTCCACCCAGAGTCTCTCAGAGCGTTCATAGCCAGCCCACTGACACCCCTATCAGACCACTGCAAAATCACAGTCTACTTGAACAGAGCAATACTCAATCATGAGGCATCAAAGCCAAAGGAACTGAATAATATTAAGAAATGCTATAGTTGGAAGGAAAGTAGTGTCAAAACCTACCAAAAAACAATTAGGCAACAACAAATTCAATCCCTTTTAGACAACTTCCTGAACAAAACGTTCCACTGTAATAGTGAAAGTGTAAACTTGGCAGTAGAAAACCTAAACAGTATATTTGACCTCTCAGCTTCCCTATCAAATCTAAAAATCAATGACAAATGGTTTGAGGAAGAATGCAAAAACCTAAGAAAGAAATTGAGAAACCTATTCAACCAAAAACATAGAGACCCAGAAAACCTGAGCCTTCACCATGGTGAATCACTAAAACAATACACAATACACTACGGAAAAAGAAGGAACAGCATGTCAGAAATCAGCTCAATGTAATTGAATCATCCATAGACTCTAACCACTTCTGGGAAAATTGGAAAACACTAAACAAACAACAACACGAAGAGCCATCTATGCAAAACGGAGATGTATGGGTAAACTACTTCTCCAATCTTTTTGGTCCTATAACAAAGAACAAACAGCAAAAAAATATACATGATCAAATGCAAATCTTAGAATCAACTATTAAAGACTACCAGAACCCACTGTATTCTTCAATAACATTGAATGAACTACACGACAAAATACAAACACTCCAACAAAAGAAAAGGCCTGTAGTGTTGATGGTATCCTCAATGAAATGAGAAAATGTACAGACCACAAATTCCAATTGGCTATACTTAAACTCTTTAACATCATCCTTAGCTCTGGCATCTTCCCCAATATTTGGAACCAAGGACTGATCACCCCAATCCACAAAAGTGGAGACAAATTTGACCCCAATAACTACCGTGGGATATGCGTCAACAGCAACCTTGGGAAAATCCTCTGCATTATCATTAACATCAGACTAGTTAATTTCCTCAGTGAAAACAATGTACTGAGCAAATGTCAAATTGGCTTTTTAACAAATGACCGTACAACAGACTACGTATTCACCCTGCACACCCTAATTGACAAACAAACAAAACAAAACAAAGGCAAAGTCTTCTCATGCTTTGTTGATTTCAAAAAAGCTTTTGACTTAATTTGGCATGAGGGTCTGCTATGAAAATTTATGGAAGGTGGGGTTGCGGGAAAAACATACGATATTATAAAATCCATGTACACAAACAACAAGTGTACGTTTAAAATTGGCAAATAACACATACATTTCTTTCCACAGGGCCGTGGGGTGAGACAGGGATGAGGTTTAAGCCCCACCCTCTTCAACATATATGTCAACGAATTGGCGAGGGCACTAGAACAGTCTGCAGCACTCGGCCTCACCCTACTAGAATCTGAAGTCAAATGTCTACTGTTTGCTGATGATCTGGTGCTTCTGTCACCAACCAAGGAGGGCCTACAGCAGCACCTAGATCTTCTGCACAGATTCTGTCAGACCTGGGCCCTGACAGTAAATGTCAGTAAGACAAAAATAATGGTGTTCCAAAAAAGGTCCAGTTGCCAGGACCACAAATACAAATCCAGAAAAGAGCCGTTAAATTCTATAACCACTTAAAATGAAGCGATTCCCAAACATTCCATAACAAAGCCATCACCTACAGAGAGATGAACTTGGAGAAGAGTCCCCTAAGCAAGCTGGTCCTGGGGCGCTGTTCACAAACACAAACAGACCCCACAGAGCCCCAGGACAACAACACAATTAGACCCAACTAAATCATGAGAAAACAAAAAGAGAATTACCTGACACATTGGAAAGGTTTTACAAAAAAACTGAGCAAACTAGAATGCTATTTGGTCCTAAACAGAGAGTACACAGTGGCAGAATACCTGACCACTGTGAATGACCCAAACTTAAGGAAAGCTTTGACTATGTACAGATTCAGTGAGCATAGCCTTGCTATTGAGAAAGGCCGCCATAGGAAGACCTGGCTCTCAAGAGAAGACAGGCTATGTGCACACTGCCCACAAAATGAGGTGGAAACTGAGCTGCACTTCCTAACCTCCTGCCAAATGTATGACAAAATTAGAGACACATATTTCCCTCCAATTACACAGATCCACAAAGAATTTGAAAACAAACCCAATTTTGATAAACTCCCTTATCTACTGGGTGAAATACCAGTGTGCCATCACAGCAGTAAGATTTGTGACCTGTTGCCACAAGAAAAGGGCAACCAGTGAAGAACAAACACCATTGTAAATACACCCACATTTATGTTGATTTATTTCCCATTTGTTCTTTAACTATTTTCACATTGTTACAACACTGTATATAGACATAATATGACATTTGAAATGTCTTTATTCTTTTGGAACTCCTGAGTGTAATGTTTACTGTTAATATTTATTGTTTATTTCACTTTTGTTTACTATCTACTTCACTTGCTTTGGCAATGTTAACATACGTTTCCCATGCCAATAAAGCCCTTAAATTGAAATTGAATTGAATTGAGAGAGAAAGAGAGAGAAAGAGAGAGAAAGAGAGCGAGAAATAGAGAAAGAGAGAGAGAGAGAGAAAGAGAGAAAGAGAGAGAAAGAGAGGAAGATATATATATATATATATATATATATATATAGAGAGAGAGAGAGAGAGAGAGAGAGAGAGAGAGAGAGAGAGAGAGAGAGAGAGAGAGAGAGAGAGAGAGCAGTTAGCAAAGGCAAATAATACTACTTTAGCAAAGCAAATACTGTCAGTTAAATAGGCAATAATGGACCTGTGAATTATTCAATAGATATGTGTGGGTAAATGGCATTACATCTACAACAACACGGAAGGAAAGGCTCATCTAACACACTTATCTCAGAATATGGAGATTGCCCACATGTCCTCAACGCCTCCTCAATATAATGATTTAGTTTGAATCAATTCTCATATTGCCTTCTGAACAAGGGTTCATAATTAATGGACTCATGTCAATGTATTCATTGTAAGTGAGTATGGAAAGGGCATCATTAAAACACTGGTAATAATCAGGAAAAACACAGTTACTATTAAAATTTCTGGTCGATCAATAACTTCTGTTACGGTTATGGTTATAATAGTTAGTATACAGGAAACAAGAAGATGGGCCGTTCGAACAAGATGTGCCTATTATTTAAAGGCTAGGTCATTGTAGTGAGCTGAGTGTCACCATGGTGGTTCATGGTTGTTCATATAGCATTTTCTTTGTAGCATCACCAAGGACATCAGCTACCAATTGTCAATACTATAACAATGCACAAAAATACTCAAGGAGGCCATTCACATTAGGACACATTCTCTATTATAATGTGTAAAAAGGATACATCTTGTTGGTGAACATGAGTCTCTCTCATGTGTGAGAGGGGGACAGAAGCAGAGCGACAGAGAGAGAGAAAAGGGGGAAAGAAGATGGACATTTAGAAAAGGGAAAGATGAAGAGAAAGAGAGGAGAGTGAGAGCAAGAGGTGGGGGATCAAGAGAAAAAGGGAGAGATGAAGAGAAAGAGAGGAGAGTGAGAGCAAGAGGTGGGGGATCAAGAGAAAAGGGGAGAGATGGAGAGAGAGAGAGCTGAGAAGAAAAAAATAATGATCTCCATATATCATACCATCTGCATATGCAACATAAAAAGATGATTGTGTCCTCCTCTCCTCCCATGTAGGCTACAATGCATTGTCTCTCAGTCTGCTACAGAGCGGCAGGAACCCTTTCATCAAGCCAGCTCAGTGCCACATCTCTCTCCTCCAACCACCACTTCTTCTCCAGCAGCAGCAGCTGTAACTGTGGTGGTCACCACTGGCAATCAAGCCCACTGGCATCTCCCAATCAGCCCTCCCTCCCTCTCTCCCGATGCGCGGCTCGCGCCGGCCACATCTCATCTCTCTACCACTGCTCTGACGAATAGATTGATAAATATCACAGGGAGATGGAAGAAGGTAACTGTCTGATGTGTGATATCTCTCCTGCTGCTGCTGTGGTAAACAAACCCCTTCGGCTTCCGCTTCAAACGTCAATGATAACAACACATAATAACACTTAATCTGTTTCAAATGCTACAGTTACACATTTCACCTGCCAAACTAAATATGACTGTTAAAGAAATAAACTGCTTATCCATTATAGCATGAGGTCTGACCATGGTAGGTGTCACCAAGAGGTCATTACACTATCTCTTCTCTCATTCTAGTGCCATCCCACTTCTGGCACCAATGCAGCGAATTTGGGAGGGGTAGCCTGACTGGAATTCAAACCAATATCAGCTTGCTTTCATAGTAGTAAATGGAGGTAAATGTAGTTTGGTATGTGCATGCCTGATTGCATAGTCAATTGATGCACTGCACATTTCCATCTGAAGGTGGCACATTCTGAGAATTGGAAAGCTAGGCTAATAAACTGTAATTGATCACTTTATGCTTCATAAGATCCATGCATTTCAATATCGTTTATACCATCCAATACAGTTTGTTATGCACCTTTATTCATTAACAATCAAAGCACATATGGTCTGTCTACAAGTGGCGTCATGTTTTGGTAATGAAAGCTCCAACACATACTAACCTATCACAGAGGGAGGTGTGTGTTTGTAACTGTTGCCTGTTCTGATATGTTGCCTATTCACCGAGCACTGCGTGGGGAGTGGCAGGTCTTGGCACTGATCAACATCAATACAAATGTCTCCCCAACACCCAGGACACACACCAAATGATGTCATATCTGTTGTGCGACTCCCCTGCAGTCTCGTAGATCTGTCTCGTCCCCTGGCATAAACTTTTCTCTGTGGGGTCACTGGTGTGTGTTGATCAGACCGGCGCGTTCGCTCTGCTTCACACAAGAGTCCTCGGAGCGGTGGGAATGAACGTGGATCTATCCGTCTTGTTCCAGTGGAGCGCTCTGAACCGCGGTGGGCACAGCCTATACAGGCAGCGACGCGGACACAGTCCTGCAACGAGGGCTGTGTTTGAATAAAGCGAGAAAAGTGTAACTGTTCCCGATAGACAGAATGCGTGCTCTGTTTAGTGTCCTGTACCCGGTGATTTCAATCACCGTCTTCGGATTATATCCGTCAATGGTGAGTTTCCCTCCTTATTTCTCGGCATGTCATGCAGTCTTTGCATGTTTCATTGTCTGTGTTTCAGGATCTGCTGTCTTGTGCATTATTTCAAATTTATTGACATAGCATTGTTTAATTGAAGTAAAGAAAATCAATCAAAACAGTTCCAAATGATTTTATGTCCTCAATTATGCATTCTGCGTTTTATGGCATTCGATTTGTTTTGGCTTTGCCTGCAATAACTGGAGAAACTGTGTCTGAAAATATTCAAAATATGTAAACCATTCACAATATGAGTATATCGAGAAAGTATTTGTTTTAGAGTGATTGCGAATTGTGGAATAACTCTCATTTGAGTCTCCTGAAAACAGTAGGCTCAAGCAGTGGATCCCTTTATGATGTTATGCCTCGGAGCACGCACCAGAGACAAACTTTACAGTGATTTAAAAAAAAAGCTTACTGCGGAACTTAAATAAATCTCAACAATTGATACATATATACATGATGTATTCTACTAACACAATCAACGGTCACAGTTTATGTATCTAGCTTTCCTTGAATTCCACAGTAGGCTGCTGTATTGTGTCATCCCTTTCCCAGAGCATTTTGTTAGTAAACGAATACTTGCTTTAATAGTGAATCTGTGTAGTCTATGGAAGCTATATTCTTGTTTTATGTCGCATCTAAACCTTCACACACCATTCCCTATGATGCGTATTCAAGTCTTGGATTTTAGGTAAAAGAGTGACAGGTTGTGTTATCCCCTTCATGGATCATCTCTGTTGAAACTTCGGGCGAATAAGAAACGCGCTTGGACTAGCGGGCACGTGTTTGCGTGGTGCTGTCTGTATGATGATGATAGGTGTGGAACGGTGTGGAGCTGTCCACTATTTCGTTGTTCTGAAACCATTCCCTCAACAATAGCGTGCTGTCTCTTGCTTATGAGTTTTATTTCATGTCGATTCCCGATCTCATTGAACAAATTAAAGACAATTGGTATTCTAATATCAATATTTTCTGCATCTCTAGAGGACCAATTTCATTTTCAACTGAGACACGTCTATATATTAGTCCATACATAAATGTATGTTCCCATTAAACTAGCATTTTATTGATAGCCTAATACAAGTGACAGTTAACTTATCGGTTGGTTAATTAGGCTACTGTATAAACGTTTTCTGAAATATGCACCATGGGCTACGTTTTAATACGCCACCAAATATGGGTCTATAAATTAGTAAAAAACAACATGTCACAATTTACAGTAGGCCTAGTTTAATCATTTGATCGCAATTTTGTGACAGTCAGACCATTCTTAAGCAAACCTCTAGCATTATTAAACAACCCGGTGTAATTTCATGATCTTCACCATCAGATGGCACCCTGCAGTGTACCTAAGTAGATCCCTACACCCACAGAGAATGAAATATAGGCCTAAATATATTCAGTCCCCTGTGATTGTGTGTCAGGCAACTAATTGTAATGTTGCTGAAAAGGGTTGACAGATTCATGATTAAAACGATGCTGGGGAATTTGTGTTTTGATTACAAATTATATTACCCACCTGGAGGACATATCGACAGCGGATGATGAGGCTTCATTGAAGATAGGAAGGGGGCTAAAAGCACGCACACGCAAGCACGTGCATAAACACACACGCACGCACACACACACACGCACTATGTCTGTGTTTCCAATGTTAATTGAGTTATTAGCTGCACAATTCGTTGAGACTAGAATACAGCTTATGTAGGTGTAAGACTGAATGAGATGAACATGTCTCTCTTGGTATATTAAAGCTGTAGATATGATCAAATGATTGTGTTTTGTCTCTTGAATGTATCTCTTAGATATGACATTGGGTTCCTCCATTATACCACATTGTGAGAAAACATTATTTGATGTGAAAATTGAATGTGCAACTAAGAGGGGACAGAGAATGCCAACAGATCATAATATTTTCCACTAAAAATTGATTATCTCCTGTTCCCTTGTAAATATGAAATATTAAGTGTTCAGTTCAGAAGGCTTGGCTTGGGAAATACTTTCATTCAAGCTGAATATGAGATGAGGAGACAGTCGAACAGAGAGGACAGGATACACACACCTTAGGGATGAAAATCCTTGACATGCATCTCTCTCTCTGTCTCTCTATTTCTGCCTCTCTGTCTCTCTATCTCTCTCGCTCTCTTTCTCATGTCTCTCTGTATATGTCTCTCTGTCTCTCTATTTCTGCCTCTCTGTCTCTCTATCTCTCTCGCTCTCTTTCTCATGTCTCTCTGTATATGTCTGTCTGTTTCTGCCTCTGTCTCTCTATCTCTCTCGCTCTCTTTCTCATGTCTCTCTGTATATGTCTCTCTGTCTGTCTGTTTCTGCCTCTCTGTCTCTCTATCTCTCTCGCTCCCCCACTCCCATCTCTCTGTGAGTCAGCACCACAGCTCTCCATTTTCTTCTGAATTAAAGATGACACGCCTAACGATGTGACAACAAAAACAAAACAAACCCACAGCAACACAGTGACAACAGTGTAAACACAACCATTAGTTATAATACATGTCAGTTTTCTCTGGGTCCTTGTCTTCTAAGCTCAGGGGTATTGGATCGGAAATAAATAAAATAGTGCATTATTGTGTTACACTGGGGATGGTATGCACTTAGTATTGTTTACTCTTTATCCATTTCTTAGCCCTCTCTATATTAGAGTTCTAACAGGATGAAAGAGTGACAAACTAGTTGGGAATTTACCCAACATCTTTCACTGTGATGCTTTTTGACGATCTGACAACTGGCCCTAGTCACTGCTGTCTTTGTAGTTTGTGATGATGTGTGGGGTTGTTATTGTTGGAAATAGAAATCAAGCAATGCAGGTGATCAAATAAATACATTTAGTATTCCCTCAGTGTCTCCCACTATAGCTATCCATATTAGTCACACAAGTAAATAGATAAAGACTCCAGTCCATTGACAAATATGTGAAAATGATCCAATTCAAGGAAGTGATATCACTCTCTAAATTAAAATGCCACTTCATTCGACATTAGACTTTCTTTAGATTGCAGCTTTACCTCCGTCTGACCGATTATAGCTCTACGAATAATTCCAGACACAGACACAAACAGTCATCACATTATTACGGACACATGCAGTATGTTCAGACCACTACCGACATAGCTATCTTATATCTCTCTTCTTCTCCACCCCCACTGTCAGACTATCACAGGCGGAGCTATCCCTCTCTTCTCTCCTCTGTCCCTCCTTCCCTTATTAATTACAGTAATTGTGGTCCTGAGGGGTGTTGCAGACAGTCCCCATATCAGACACATATCACTGCACACCACCGAAGGCCTATAATAACAGAGAAGAATGGAATAGAAGTTTGTCTCAGTAGACTTCCACCGTGCAGTATCAGCAAGCAAGCTAATTATGTGGAATGCCTGTCAATAACTATCATTCAATATCAGTTAGAGGTTCTCTTTTGTTTCTTGTTACCATCATCATTAAATGCCACTTAATGTTAGTTTAATGTTTTTGGAAGGTGTACGTAGGTTGAGCTTCTGTATGTGTGCTGTCTAAATGTACTGTACTGTACCTTGAAAATGTATGTATCAAGAAGTACTGCATGTATTATACAAAATCATAATCCATGCAGACAAGGTCAGTACATAGTTCAGCTAGGTAATCGGATAGAAAATGTCTCCACTTACCTGATGCTAATTTGAAGAGTCATAATGTATCACTCTAGAGTGCTAATAGCATTAGTCAATATCAGTCCTTTAATTGATTATTGTTCTTGTAACACATAGATGCAGCAAATCTTGATAATACTTGCTTTCATTTTACATGAACCAGTCCTTATAAACAGAACCACATACTGGATGAATGAATGAATTCATATTTTATTTTCATGTCAAATCACCTTTTTGGCGACCCATCCCTTACAGGATCAATTGACACATTAAACAAACATTACAATGGCGCGTACAATGAGTCCTCCGGTGTACTCTGCACCGCATTCAAATAATAAAAAATATCAACATGATAATAAGTAATGTTAACCAAGCAATAACAATAACCTCCAAGCCTTCAAACTAAGAGATAATGTTTGATCGCTCGCTCATGATCTTCCATTCATTGCGATTATGACAAACACTGTGGCTGGCTGTTTCGTCTAGGTGATCCATTGCAGTACATGCACAGCAGGAGGACAATAGAGAGCGTGAAAGATAATGATTTTGTGTAAAAAGATGATGTCTGTAGAAGAATGTGTGAGACAGTGTGCTGTGGTATTATCTATTCACAGGTAGGGTAAGAGGAGGCAGGGATCTGCCACGCCTATAGGAAATGAATATCTCTTGTACACTCTCTCTCCATATATTCTTATCTCTCTCTCTCTCTCTCTCTCTCTCTCTCTCTCTCGCTGACACACACACCTTCTTCCCCATCAGCACCAACACCAATCAGTCATGAACCAAAGCCTCCCTTCCATCTCTCTTCTCTGTATATCTCTCTTGTTTGCAGCGCTACACTATGTGTTGTTGTTCTGTTTGGAGGTCACCATTTGTCATTTTGAACCTTGGCTGACTTACATGTCTGTCTCTATCTAGTTATGGAGATCTGTGCAGGCACACACATACACACAAACACACACACACACACACACACACACACACACACACACACACACAGCAACTCCGACTTCATCTTATCCACCATTAGAGCAGAAATGTTAACTCGTTTAAGGAGTATGATCATCAATTCCAGGACAGACATGTGCATTCCACTTCAGTTGTTCACGATCTCTCATAGCTTTTATAGAGACAGTTTGATCGATTAAGGTAAATGAATAGTGATGTCCATGAAATTGGAAGTGTGGGCTGTTTTGTTGGCTTGTTTGTTCAACATCCTTTATACTGATAGGCCAGAGCTAGTTTAGACAAGGCTGACATCATTTGTCATACAGCATGTGTGTGTGTGTGTGTGTTTGTGTGTGTGTGTGTGTGTGTGTGTGTGTGTGTGTGTGTGTGTGTGTGTGTGATGCAGACAGTCCCAATATCAGACGTGTGTGTGTGCGTGCGTGTCTGTGTGGTTGTGGATGAATGTGTGTGTGTTTGTGTGTGTGTGTGTGTGTTCAATCATTTATCTCGGTTTCATCCCTGGGTTAGTTTCAGACCACTACAACTCGAACTGAATGGATCTCAACCCCACTATCAACTGTCTGTGTATTTGTTTGTACTGTGGGCGGTTAGGTGTTGAAGTTAGCTCTGCTAAAGGACGTGTCTTGCATGTTAAAGCACCATTCAAACTGTACATCAAAGCAACACGGTTATAGGACAGAGTTCACACAAGTTTTATGCACAGAGGATTACAAAATATGAATAGCAACATTTTGAGAACTGCAGGGCATTTTCTGTCTCACACACACTACAGTACAGTGTACCTCTCCAGCCAATACACAGTACACTCAAAATCGATTATACAATTTTATTTGTCACATGCTTCGTAAACAACAGGTGTGGACTAACAGTGAAATGCTTACTTACGGATCCTTCCCAACAATGTAGAGAGAAGAAAATAGAGAAATAATAATAAAGTAAAACACATAATAATAAAAGTAATAATAGATACACAATGAGTAGCGATAACTTGGCTATATACAAGGGGTACCAGTACTGAGTCCATGTGCAGGGGTACGAGGTAATTGAGGTAGATACACTATATATTCAAAAGTGTGTGGACACCTCTTCAAATGAGTGGATTCGGCTGTTTCAGCCACACCCGTTGCTGACAGGTGTATAAAATCGAGCACACAGCCGTGCAATCTCTATAGACAAACATTGGCAGTAGAATGGCCTTACTGAAGAGCTCATTGCCTTTTAACGTGGCACCGTCATAGGATGCCACCTTTCCAACAAGTCAGTTCGTCAAATTTCTGCCCTGCTAGATCTGAACCGGTCAACTGTAAGTGCTGTTATTGTGAAGTGGAAACGTCTAGGAGCAACAACGGCTCAGCCGCGAAGTGGTAGGCCACACAAGCTCAAAGAACGGGACCGCCGAGTGCTGAAGAGCTTAGCGCATAAATATTGTCTGTCCTCAGTTGCAACACTCACTACCGAGTTACAAACTGCCTCTGGAAGCAACAACTGTTCGTCAGGAGCTTCATGAATTGGGATTCCATGGCCAAGCAGCCGCACACAAGCCTAAGATCACCATGCTCAATGCCAAGCGTCAGCTGTAGTGGTGTAAAGCTCACCGCCATTGGACTCTGGAGCAGTGGAAACGCATTCTCTGGAGTGATGAATCACGCTTCACCATCTGGCAGTCCGACGGACAAATCTGGGTGCACGGCGGATGCCAGGAGAACACTACCTTTTCATGGTTCGGGCTAGGCCCCTTAGTTCCAGTGAAGGGAAATCTTAACACTACAGCATACAATGACATTCTAGACGATTCTGTGCTTCCAAATTTGTGGCAGCAGTTTGGGGAAGGCCCTTTCCTGTTTCAGCATGACAATGCCCCCGTGCACAAAGCGAGGTCCATACAGAAATGGTTTGTCGAGATCGGTGTGGAAGAACTTGACTGGCCTGCACATAGCCCTGACCTCAACCCCATCGAACACCTTTGTGATGAATTGGAACGCTGACTGCGAGCCAGGCCTAATCGTCCAACATCAGTGCCCGACCTCACTAATGCTCTTGTGGCTGAATGGAAGCAAGTCCCTGCAGCAATGTTCCAACATCTAGTGGAAACCCTCCCAAAAGAAGAGTGGAGGCTGTTATAGCAGCAAAGGGGGAACAGGATTTTGGAATGAGATATTCGACGAGCAGGTGTCGACATACTTTTGGTCATGTAATGCATGTACATATAACTAGGAATAAAGTGACAGATAATAAACAGTAACAGCAGCGTATATGATGAGTCAAAAAAGTGCAAAAAGGGTGAATACAGATATTCCGGGCAGCTATTTTGTTAACTATTTAATAGTATTATGGCTTGGGGATACAAGCTGTTCAGGGTCCTGTCCTATTGGTTCCAGACTTTGCATCGGTACCGCTTGCCATGCAGTAGCAGAGATAACAGTCTATGACTTGGGTGGCTGGAGTCTTTTACCATTTTTAGGGCTTTCCTTTGACACCGACTGGTATAGAGGTCCTGGATGGCAGGGAGCTAGGCCCAAGTGATGTACTGGGCCGTCCGTACTACCCTCTGTAGCGCCTTGCGGTTGGATGCCAAGCAGTTGCCATACCAAGAGGTGATTCAGCCAGTCAAGATGCTCTCAATGGTGCAGCTGTATAACTTTTTGAGGATCTGAGTTCTCGTGCCATATCTTTTCAGCCTCCCGAGGAGGAAGAGGCATTGTTGTGCCCTGTTCAACTCTGTGTTGGTGTGTTTGGACCATGATAGATCCTTAGTGATTTGGACACTGAAGAACTTGAAGCTCTCGACCCGCTAAACTACAGCCCCATCGATGTAATTTGAGGCATGCTCGGCCCTCCATTTAACGTTGGCCATGATCAGTTCCTTTGTCTTGCTGACATTGAGGGAAAGGTTGTTGTCCTGGCACCACACTGCCAGGTCTCTGACCTCCTCCCTATAGGCTGTCTCATCGTTGTCAGTGATCAGGCCTACCACTGTTGTGTTGTCGGCAGACTTAATGATGGTGGAGTTGTGCGCGGCCATGCAGTCGTGGGTGAACAGGAAGCACAGGAGTGGAATAAGCACGCACTCCTGAGAGGCCCCCATGTTGAGGGTCAGCATGGCGGATGTGTTGTTATCTACTCCCACCACCTGGGGGTGTCCCGTCAGAAAGTCCAGGATCCAGTTGCAGAGGGAGTTCAGTCCCAGGGTCCTTAGCTTAGTGATGAGCTTGGAGGGCGCTATGGTTTTGAACGCTGAGCTGTAGTCAATGAACAGCATTCTCACGTAGGTGTTCCTTTTGTCCAAGTGGGAAAGGGCAGTGTGGAGTGTGTCGTGATGTGACTAATATTAATATGGTGACTGTTATTTATCGAATCAACTAACTATGTTTAATTGTCACTCGATTAAATGAATCATGTAACAATTAACTCATTAGGAATTTGGGGCACCATGGAAGAAGTTGTTTAACGAGTTACCATCTCCCCGAATTAAACTCTTATAAGATATACATATTATATATCGCTAACAGTCACTTATTAAATAATTACCTCTTATCAGTCTCATTCTGAACATCTCATAATCCTTGAAACTGCAAGAACCCTAACCTTATTGATGAATCAGCAATACACAAACTGGCTTAATTATTTATTTACTAACTAACTAAATAATAACACAGAATAGAAACACACACACAGGTTATTGATTACTAACGTAATACAATGAAAACAGTGTCACGTCTCCTCCCATTACTCCCCTCTGGCGCTCTGATTCGCCGGTCTACTGAGCCACCGGTCTGAGCGCACCACCTCGGCAACACCGGAAATGGAAACCCAACGCACCCTAATCACCTCCAGCGCACCTGCACCTCATCATCTCATCACCACCCCTATATAGCACTGGACTGTTCAGTGTTGTGTTGTGTGTGATTGTTAGTGTCATGTTGAATCAAATTAAATCACATTTTATTTGCCACATGCGCCGAATACAACAGGTGTAGACATTATAGTGAAATGCTTACTTACAAGCCCTTAACCAACAATGCAGTAAAAAAAAAAAAGTGTTAAGTAAAAAATAGATAAGTAAAAGATAAAAGCAAATAACAAAAGATCAGCAGTAAAATAAAATAACAGTAGCGAGGCTATATACAGGGGGGTACCGGTACAGAGTCAATGGGCGGGGGCACCGGCTAGTCAAGGTAATTGAGGTAATATGTACATGTGAGTAGAGTTAAAGGTACTATGCATAAATAATAAACAGAGTAGCAGCAGCGTAAAAGAGGGGGAAGGGGTGGGGTGGGGTGGGGTGGGGTGGGGGGCAGTGCAAATAGTCCGGGTAGCCATGATTAGCTGTTCAGGAGTCTTATGGCTTGGGGGTAGAAGCTGTTAAGAAGCCTTTTGGACCTAGAATTGGCGATGCAGTACTGCTTGCCGTGCGGTAGCAGATAGAACAGTCTATGACTAGGGTGGCTGGAGTCTTTGACAATTTTTAGGGCCTTCCTCTGACACCGCCTTGTATAGAGGTCCTGGATGGCAGGAAGCTTGCCCCTAGTGATGTACTGGGCCGTACGCACTACCCTCTGTAGTGCCTTGCAGTCGGAGGCCGAGCAGTTGCCATACCAGGTGGTGATGCAACCAGTCAGGATGCGCTCGATGGTGTAGCTATATAACTTTTTGAGGATCTGAGGACCCATGCCAAATCTTCTGTCTCCTGAGGGGGAATAGGCTTTGTCGTACCCTCTTCACGACTGTCTCTGTATCTGGCGCATCGGCGTGGGGCATCTCCATTGGACCAAGCCAGGATAGCGCTGGTGATTTCACTACTGAAGGGAAAGGCACTGGATTGGGCCACAGCAGTCTGGGAAGGAGGTGAGGCCGCGACGCTTCCCTACTCCACCTTCCTCACTCGGTTCAGGGCGGTGTTCGATCATCCCATGGAGGGAAAGGACGGGGGTGAGCATCTCCTCCAGCTACAACAGGGAGAGGAGGCCGCGTTCGAGTACGCCCTGAGCTTTCGCACGGTGGCGGCGTTTTCCGACTGGAATGAGCGTGCTCTGCGCACGGCCTTCAGGAGAGGCTTACGGGAGGACATCACGATGGAACTCGCATGTTGGGACGACGAGATGGACCTTGATACCCTCATCCCCACGTCCATTCGTCTTGACGACATGTTGAGAGACCGACAACGTTCCCAACACCACCCGGAGCCTCGACACTCACCCCATCTGAGCTACGGAAGCCGCCCTGCCTCCGAGTCCTCACCCATGGAGGTGGGCAGCACCCCCTACACCACCACAGACCACAGATCTCCTGGTGGCTCCCTATCTAGGCGTTATGACTCCTGCTCCGTGAGTGTCATCACCTGTCACCAAACCATTGTTTTTAGTTCCCCTAACGGTGAATGGTTCTTCCTTCTCTTCGCTTTCCACGGCAATGATAGATTCTGGATCAGCGGGGAACCTTATTGATAGGGAGCTGGTCTCTGAATGGGGGTTGCCCACCGTGCCCCTGCCTTCTCTGCTACACGTCACCTCGCTGGACAATAAACCCCTTGGATCAGGCATCATTACGCACGTCACTCTCCCCATCACCATCACCATTCCCACACTACCGGAGCACCACGAGGAGCTGTCCTTCCACATCGTTACGTCACCCCTTCACCGGATCATCTTGGGTTGCCCTGGCTCAGACGACACAATCCCACCATCAATTGGATCACCAAGAGGATCACAGCCTGGTCCCCCTCATGCCGGAGGACCTGCCTACCGGTGGTTTGTTGTTCCACATCAGTGGAGAGTCCGGAGTCCGCCCTCCAGCCCAACATTCCACATGAGTACGCAGATCTCTCCAATGTCTTCTCTGCCTCCAAGGCTAAGTGTCTCCCTCCTCACAGGCCCTGGGACTGCACCATTGACATGCTGGAGGGTCAACACCCCCCGAAGAGTCGCATTTACTCCCTTTCCATAGTGGAGACTGAGGCCATGGAGAAGTATGTGGCGGAGACCCTGAAACAGGGGTTCATCAGATGCTCTACCTCTCCTGCCTCCGCCAGCTTCTTCTTCGTGGCCAAAAAAGACAGAGGACTGAGGCCATGCATTGACTACCGGGGGCTGAACGCAGTCACCACCAAGTACCGGTACCCCCTCCCTCTGGTTCCGTCGGCCATGGAGCAGCTGCGAGGGGCCTGGTACTTTACCAAGTTGGACCTGAGGAGTGCCTACAACCTGATCCGAATCCGGGAAGGAGACGAGTGGAAGACGGCATTCAGCACTACCTCAGGCCACTAAGAATACTGCGTCATGCCCTACGGCCTCGCCAACGCACCTTCCGTGTTCCAGTCCTTCGTTAATGACGTGTTCTGAGACATGCTGAGTAGAAAGGTGATGGTGTACATCGATGATATCCTGATCTACTTGGCTATGTTCGAGGAGCACGTCGGGGACGTCCAAGCGGTCCTACTCCGCCTCCAACACAGCCTGTTGGTGAAGGGGGAGAAATGCGAATTCCACCAACAGGCCATCTCCTTCCTGGGATACAGGATCAGTCCTCAGGGGGTGTTCATGGAAAGAGCGAAGACGGATGCCGTCAGGTCATGGCCAGTCCCCACCACCATCAAGGGCCTACAGAGCTTCCTGGGCTTCGCAAATTTCTACTGGCGTTTCATCAGGTCCTTCAGCTCCATAGCCGCCCCGCTCACCTCTCTCCTTAAGGGTGGGCCTCAGAAGCTGGCCTGGAACCCTGAGGCTGACGCTGCCTTCAAGAGGCTGAAGGAGAGGTTCACCACAGCGCCCTTCCTAAAACACCCAGATCCAGCTCGTCCTTTCATCCTGGAGGTGGACGCATCTGAGGAGGGCGTGGGTGGGGTCCTCTCCCAGCGGCAAGGTAAGCCAGAGAAAATGTATCCCTGTGCCTTTTTCTCAAAAAAGCTTACCCCCGCAGAGAGGAACTATGGAGTTGGAGACAGGGAGCTGTTGGCGGTGGTCCTTGCTCTGGAAGAATGGAGACACTGGCTGTAGGGCGCAGTCCATCCATTCCGGATTCTCACTGTCCACCGGAATTTGGAGCACATACGGGCAGCGAAATGGATGAACTCTCGTCAAGCCAGGTGGGCCCAATTTCTTACTCGCTTTCAGTTTATTCTGTCCTACCGCCCAGGATCCCAGAATGTGAAAGCCAACACACTCTCCAGGATGCACCATACCAGAGAAAGGAAGGATCTGGGGGGTCCTATCCTTCCTCCGTCTCTCATCGTGGCACCTGTCATTTGGGATGTGGATGAAGACATCCGCCTGGTGGCTCAGGAGGTCCCCGCCTCCGGGGCACGTGTATGTACCCACACGGGTCCATGACCGCCTGCTGATCTGGGCGCACACCACCCTTACGGCAGGGCACTCCGGTGAATGTTAACCTGTTTAAAGGTCTTACTCACATCAGTGATGGAGAGAGTGATCACACAGTCATCTGGAACAGCTGGTGCTCTCACGCGAGCATAAAAGGCATTTAGCTAGTCTGGTAGGCTCGCGTCACTGGGCAGCTCACGGCTGGGTTTCCCTTTTTAATCCGTGATAGTTTGCAAGCCCTGCCACATCCAACGAGCATCAGAGCCGGTGTAGCAGGATTTGATCTTAGTCCTGGATTGAACTTTGCCTGTTTGACGGTTCATCAGAGGAAGTGGCGGGATTTCTTATAGCAGCTCTAGCCTTTAGCTCATTGCGGATGTTGCCTGTAATCCATGGCTTCGATGCACTTATTAATGAAGCCAGTGACTGATGTGGTAAACTCCTCAATGCCATCGGATGAGTCCCAGAACATATTCCAGTCTGTGCTAGTGAAACAGTCCTGTAGCTTAGCATCCGCTTCATCGGACCACTTCTGTATAGAGCCCGTCACTGGTACTTCCTGTTTGAGTTTTTGCTTGTAAGCAGAAATCAGGAGGATAGAGTTACGGTCAGATTTGCCAAATGGAGAGGGAGGGAGAGCTTTGTTTGCGTCTCTCTGTGTGGAGTAAAGGTGATCTAGAGTTTTTTCGCAGGTGACAAGCAGGTAGAAATGAGATGACGGATTGCAGTTTTCCTGCCATAAAATCACCGGCCACTAGGAGCACCACCTCTGGATGAGCATTTTCTTGTTTGCTTATGGCCCTATACAGCTCGTTGTGTGCGATCTTAGTGCCAAAATCGGTTTGTTGTGGGAAAAAGACAGCTACGAAAAATAAATAGTATGGTCAACAGCTTATCATGAGGGATTCTAAGTCAGGTGAGCAGAACCTTGAGACTTCCTTAATATTAGAGATTGCGCACAAGCTGTTGTTAACAAAGAGACACTCACCATCCCCCCTTGAGTTTACTCGAAGCTGCCGTTCTGTCCTTCCGATGCATAGAAAAACCAACTAGAATATTATCCATGTCCTTGTTCAGCCAAGTTTCAGAGAAACATAGGATATAAGTTCTTCAGGTCCCGTTGATAGGATAGTCTCGAACGGCGCTCGTCCAGTTTGTTCTCCAGTGATTGTACATTCGCCAATAGAACAGATGGTAGAGGTGGATTATTTACTCCCCACCGTAGTTTCATCAGGGTACCCCCACATCGCCGTCTCTTTCTCTTCCAAGTGTTGGGGATTAGGGCCTATGGTTCCAGGTCTCTGTAAATTAGATAGAAAAGCATCTGCTACAAGGCTGCATTGGTTTCACACAGAGATACACTCCAAAGGCTGGTCATTAATCATTCTCACAAAATACCATTCAATGGAGCCATCGCCAGTGGACCAGCACTGTTTTACTCCCTGCACAAGCATCTGGAGTTGTGTATTTTTCTCTCCCTTTCTTTCTTTCTTTCTCTTTCTATCTCTCTCTCTCTCTCTCTCTCTCTCTCTCTCTCTCTCGCTCTCGCTCTCTCTCTCTCTCTCTCTCTCTCTCTCTCTCTCTCTCTCTCTCTCTCTCTCTCTTTCTCTTTCTCTTTCTCTTTCTCTTTCTCTTTCTTCTCTCTCTCTCTCTGAAGTGAAACAGCAACAGAAGGATGAGTTTATAGTTCAGCCTTGAATGGGATGGTTGTCTGAGAGTTGCTCTTTTGAAGGAATGGTGAAAAATAAAACACACGGGGCGATGTGATTGGCTATATTCAAGACTCTGGTTACACAGGCAGAATGACCTTGTTTTAATATAGTGGCCTTGTTCAATGCCCAGAGTACCCTTTAAGTACCTCCTTATGTGCATTTTACCAGTAATCCTATGGTCTCATGAGTCTTCTCAAGTACCACCTGGTTGTAAAGCAACAAAATAGGAAAAATGCCAAGGGGCATAAATACATTCGCAAGCCACTGTACCCCTGGTTGGGAACCACTGCTTTAGATCACTAGCTACAGTGAAAGAAAAAAGTATTTTATCCCCTGCTGATTTTGTACGTTTGCCCACTGAAAAAGAAATGATCAGTCTATAATTTGAATGGTAGGTTTATTTGAACAGTGAGAGACAGAATAACAACAACAAAAATCCAGAAAAACGCATGTCAAGAATGTTATAAATTGATTTGCATTTTAATGAGGGAAATAAGTATTTTTACCCCATCTCAATCAGAACGATTTCTGGCTCCCAGGTGTCTTTTATACAGGTAACGAGCTGAGATTAGGAGCACACTCTTAAAGGGAGTGCTCCTAATCTCAGCTTGTTACCTGTATAAAAGACACCTGTCCACAGAAGCAATCAATCAATCAGATTCCAAACTCTCCACCATGGCCAAGACCAAAGAGCTCTCCAAGAATGTCAGGGACAAGATTGTAGACCTACACAAGGCTGGAATGGGCTACAAGACCATCGCCAAGCAGCTTGGTGAGAAGGTGACAACAGTTGGTGCGATTATTCGCAAATGGAAGAAACACAAAATAACTGTCAATCTCCCTCGGCCTGGGGCTCCATGCAAGATCTCACCTCGTGGAGTTGCAATGATCATGAGAACGGTGAGGAATCAGCCCAGAACTACACGGGAGGATGTTGTCAATGATCTCAAGGCAGCTGGGACCATAGTCACCAAGAAAACAATTGGTAACACACTACGCTGTGAAGGACTGAAACCCTGCAGCGCCCGCAAGGTCCCCCTGCTCAAGAAAGCACATATACAGGGCATCTGAAGTTTGCCAATGAACATCTGAATGATTCAGAGGAGAACTGGGTGAAAGTGTTGTGGTCAGATGAGACTAAATTGGAGCTCTTTGGCATCAACTCAACTCACCGTGTTTGGAGGAGGAGGAATGCTGCCAATGACCCCAAGAACACCATTTCCACCGTCAGACATGGAGGTGGAAACATTATGCTTTGGGGGTGTTTTTCTGCTAAGGGGAACGGACAACTTCACCGCATCAAAGGGACGATGGACGGGGCCATGTACTGTCAAGTCTTGGGTGAGAACCTCCTTCCCTCAGCCAGGGCATTGAAAATGGGTCATGGATGGGTATTCCAGCATGACAATGACCCAAAACACACGGCCAAGGCAACAAAGGAGTGGCTCAAGAAGAAGCACATTAAGGTCCTGGAGTGGCCTAGCCAGTCTCCAGACCTTAGTCCCATAGAAAATCTGTGGAGGGAGCTGAAGGTTCAAGTTGCCAAACGTCAGCCTCGAAACCTTAATGACTTGGAGAAGATCTATAAAGAGGAGTGGGACAAAATCCCTCTGGAGATGTGTGCAAACCTGGTGGCCAACTACAAGAAACGTCTGACCTCTGTGATTGCCAGCAAGGGTTTTGCCACCAAGTACTAAGTCATGTTTTGCAGAGGGGACAAATACTTATTTCCCTCATTAAAATGCAAATCAATTTATTACATTTTTGACATGCGTTTTTCTGGATTTTTGTTGTTGTTATTCTGTCTCTCACTGTTCAAATAAACCTACCATTAAAATTATAGACTAATAATTTCTTTGTCTGTTGGCAAACGTACATAATCAGCAGAGGATCAAATACTTTTTTCCCTCACTGTATATGATATTCTAGCTACCAGCTCACATTGAAAAATGTTGTCTGTCGTCTAACGTCATTTACCCACATCAAGGATTCCCTTTACTGATATTTTCCTGTGTGTGTGTGTTGTGTGTGCATGTAGACAATCGGGCCTAAGGAGGGTTGGCAGGTGTACAGCTCGGCCCAGGATGCCGATGGTCGGTGTATCTGCACGGTGGTGGCACCTGAACAGAACCTCTGCTCCAGAGATGCCAAAGGAAGACAGCTCCGCCAGCTACTGGAGAAGGTACCACTCTCACCCACACACAGCAGACACTAATACAAACTACCCCTTAGTCTCTCTATCTCTCTCTCTCTTTCTCATTCTCCCTCCCTCTGTCTCTCTCGCTCTCTCTTTCTCTCGGTCCTCTGCTTTCACCCTTTTGAGCTATTTCCAGGAATCTGCTGACCTTCATCGGATGTGTCGGATGCACACACATCACTTACAATATAATGAACACACAACCCCTACCATAGAATGAACACACAACACCTACCATGGAATTAGCGCACATCAACTACCATAGAATTAACACACAACAACTACCATCGAATTAAAACACAACAACTACCATACAATTAACACACAACAACTACTATACAATTAACCAACTAGCTCTCACAGTCTCACGTCAGAATTAGACCTTCATCCATGTTTCTCAAACGTCAAATTTCGAAGTTGTTGCAAACATCACATTTCGAAGTGTTTAAGGTTAAGTTTAGGCATGAACTCAGAATATTTAAGATTAGGGTTGAGTTCAGGCATTAACTCTGAAATCCTAAGGTTAACTCTCAATGATTCATGTAAGGGTTAGGGTTTGAGATAGGCTTAACCCTTTGACACGTACAAACAAACGGGTGTGATCATTCTATAGTGGTCCTTGCAGCGTATGCTCAAACTGGTGTGATTAGAAATGCTTATTTAGAAAGTCCAGTTTAGAATGACGCAACAGTCAGAGTTTGAGCTGGCCACACTGATTTTTCACAGAAACATTTTGCAGCAATTACAGCTGCAAGTCTCTTGGGGTATGTCTCTATAAGCTTGGCACATCTAGCCACTGGGATTTTTGCCCATTCTTCAAGGCAAAACTGCTCCAGCTCCTTCAAGTTGGATGGGTTCCACTGGTGTACAGCAAACTTGAAGTCATACCACAGATTCTCAATTGGATTGTGGTCTGGGCTTTGACTAGGCCATTCCAAGACATTTAAATGCTTCCCCTTAAACCACTCGAGTGTTGCTTTAGCAGTATGCTTAGGGTCATTGTCCTGCTGGAAGGTGAACCTCCGTCCCAGTCTCAAATCTCTGGAAGACTGAAACAGTTTTTTTTTCTTCAAGCAATGGCTTTTTTCTGGCCACTCTTCCGTAAAGCCCATCTCTGTGGAGTGTACGGCTTAAAGTGGTCCTTTGGACAGATACTCCAATCTCCGCTGTGGAGCTTTGCAGCTCCTTCAGGGTTATCTTTGGTCTCTTTGTTGCCTCTCTGATGAATGCCCTCCTTGCCTGGTCCGTGAGTTTTGGTGGGCGGCCCTCTCTTGGCAGGTTTGTTGTGGTTCCATATTCTTTAAATTTTTTAAATAATGAATTTAATGGTGCTCCGTAGGATGTTCAAAGTTATGGATATTCTTTTATAACCCAACCCCGGATCTGTACTTCTCCACAACTTTGTCCCTGACCTGTTTGGAGAGCTCCTTGGTCTTCATGGTGCCGCTTGCTTGATGGTGCCCCTTGCTTAGTGGTGTTGCAGACTCTGGGGTCTTTCAGAACAGGTGTATATATACTGAGATCATGTGACACTTAGATTGCACACAGGTGGACTTTATTTAACTAATTATGTGACTTCTGAAGGTAACTGGTTGCATCAGATCTTATTTAGGGGCTTCATAGCAAAGGGGGTGAATACATATGCACGCACCACTTTTCCGTTATTTAATTTTGTGCATTCTTTGAAACAAGTTATTTTTTTTCATTTCACTTCACCAATTTTGACTATTTTGTGTATGTCCGTTACATGAAATCCAAATAAAAATAAATTTCAATTACAGGTTGTAATGCAACAAAAATATGAAAAACGCCAAGGGGAATGAATACTTTTGCATGGCACTGTAACTGTCCTGTTGCGTAACAATCACATTTTGGAACAGTGAGTGCATTCTGACATCACGTGCATAAAACAACTCATGCTAGGGGGACCATTAGAGATATTTGGAACTCACGCGTGAAAAGGTTAAAATAAAACATCTCAAAAACAACTTTCTATCGCTGGATTCAAACATGCAACCTTTGGCACCAGAGGCAGATGCTTGCCCATCCGCCACCCCCGTCCTCAATGTCCTAGCAAAACCCAAACCTACTTGAAGGTAACAGCGCTCACTGTTGCCCTGAGTGGCCGGTTTCCACGTCATCTCCCGACATCCTCAGACATGGATGGACGTCGAATACTGACTTGTATCACGGGTGACCTGGCTGCAATTAGCACACAACACCTACCATATAATTAACACACAACACCTAACATAGAATCAACACACAACACCTACCATAGAATCACCTAGAAACAATGTAACAGCACTCGGCAACATCTTAGGAACACTTGTAGTGGAAGGGTTAAAAGTCATAGTACACTGCAAAGGGAGTTTTATCTTTTTACAATGAAAGATCCCTTATAGAAGATACTGTGTATTAAGTGCTGAAACTCAGTATACACAGTTATTTTCTTCACTCTGAGGTGATCTATCATACACATTACTGTACCTCTGCGATGCCAGCGTATAAGTAGAGGGATTTAAGAGAATGTAATTAATACCTGTGTGTATGATGAATGGCTTTGGTTGTTAATCATATGGGAGGAGAAGCTAATCTTATTATTAATATGCAGATGTATGCATAATTTTGTATCTATTATTGTCTGTTAAGGAGGATCATGTTGTTAACTTTTGATTCATGTTTTTCAATGCTTCAACATGGTATAAATATAAGAAAAATAAGGCACAGATGGATCATGTCTTGACTAATTGTATTATTATTTTTTCAACATCCATTTCAGGTGTAGGGCCATATGTTCAAATACAGTTTTCAAACAGGTCTGAATTCCAACTTGTCTTGAGGTGTGTATGTAATTCAGACTTTCACGTACATTAAGCCATGCTTTGTTGTCAATTGGAGAATGGGAATGTTACACCTAAATCAGAGTTACACAAGGATCTGAAGTTAGGAGTCAATTCAGGAGTCAGTGTTGGCCCAGTACTGTTTGAGATGGTTGTATAGATTTCATTTAGCCTGGTCCCGGATATGTTTGTGCTGTCTTTCCAGCTCCTATGGTCATTGACATGCACAACACAAACAGATCTTGGATCAGGCTAGATGTGTTTGTCTTGTTTGCTGTGGTCCAGGTGCAGAACATCTTTCAGATGGTTGTTGTACATGTGTTTGTCTTGTTGGTAAAACTTTACTTCCAATTATGATATGTAACATTCATAAAGCATTCATAAAACCTTTATATGCATGACATGTATGTCTCTGCTAAAAAACCTCTACGTCTCTGTTACAACATATACAGTATTTACCCTACTCTGGTCCAGGTGCAGAACATGTCCCAGTCCATTGAGATGTTGAACCTACGGACTCAGAGGGATTTCCAGTACGTCATGAAGATGGAGAATCAGATGAAAGGGCTCCGGACCAAGTTCAGACAGGTAGAAGATGACAGGAAGACTATTATGGCCAAGAACTTCCAGGTACAGAACATTACAGTACTAGAATACATTGAAGTACAGCACTGGAATACATTGACGTACAGCATATTACAGCAGATTACAGCACTAGAATACATTGAAGTACAGAATATTACAGCTCTAGAATACATTGAAGTACAGAACATTACAGAAATAGCATACATTAAAGTACAGCACATTTTTTATAAACAGGCCCAGGTGTTTTTCCTGACCATATGACCTGACTAGAGATGTTTTATTACGATTTTAAACACTGAGACACACACATAGGGAAATATCTTAGATCAATTAAAAAAGAAATATATTATATATATATATATATATATATATATATATATATATATATATATATATATACTTCTCCACGTACTCCATATTTCACTTTAATTTCATCACCCCTTTTTTTCCTCTACTCCACTTTTCCTTTTCCTTATGGCTCAGCCTGGCATCAGAGCCAGACGAAGCATACTATACGTATTTATAGAGACATCCAAGATGTATGATATGTACTAATGGTCTAGTTACTTTAGACAGAAACGAAATTAGGGAGGTTTGTCGGGGAGGATGGTTGGGCGTATATTGTGACTGTCTAGCAATACAAAGGTTCTGTGTTCGAGTCGCGTAGGGGACAACTGTAACATCATAGCTAACCCTTCCCCTAACCCTTTGTCACGCCCTGGCTCTGGGGACTCTTATATGTTGAGCCAGGGTGTGGATTTTCTATGTTTAGTTTTTCTAGGTTTTTGTTCTAGTTCGTTTTGATCTATGTTGGCCAGGGTGGTTCCCAATCAGAGGCAGCTGTAGCTCGTTGTCTCTGATTGGGGACCATACTTAGGCAGCCTGTTTTGCACTAGTCTTTGTGGGATATTGTTCCGTAAGGTTTGTTTTGTATTAACCTAGGACTTCACGTATCGTTTGGTTTGTTGTTTTGTTCGTGTGGTGTACTACAAATAAAATGTACGCTTATCACGCTGCGCCTTGGTCCGTGTCTTCAGTCGACGATCGTGACACCCTTATTCTAACCTTAACCCATTTCACCTAACCTGCTACTTAAATTATCCTAACCTTTGTCGTTAGTTCTTCTAACTACCAATGTAAATTATCCCCTTAATTCTCCTTTGTTGTTAGCACACAACAAGCAACCTAGTCTCAGAAAAATACATATAATAATATATGTCTTAAAAGATACAGTGAGGGAAAAAAGTATTTGATCCCCTGTTGATTTTGTACATTTGCCCAATGACAAATAAATTATCAGTCTATAATTGTAATGGCAGGTTTATTTGAACAATGAGAGACAGAATAACAACAAAATAATCCAGAAAAACGCATTTCAAAAATGTTATAAATTGATTTGCATTTTAATGAGGGAAATAAGTATTTGACCCACTCTCAATCAGAAAGATTTCTGGCTCCCAGGTGTCTTTTATACAGGTAACGAGCTGAGATTAGGAGCACACTCTTAAAGGGAGTGCTCCTAATCTCAGTTTGTTACCTGTATAAAAGACACCTGTCCACAGAAGCAATCAATCAATCAGATTCCAAACTCTCCACCATGGCCAAGACCAAAGAGCTTTCCAAGGATCTCAGGGACAAGATTGTAGACCTACACAAGGCTGGAATGGGCTACAAGACAGTTGGTGCGATTATTCGCAAATGGAAGAAACACAAAATAACTGTCAATCTCCCTCGGCCTGGGGCTCCATGCAAGATCTCACCTCGTGGAGTTGCAATGATCATGAGAACGGTGAGGAATCAGCCCAGAACTACACGGGAGGATGTTGTCAATGATCTCAAGGCAGCTGGGACCATAGTCACCAAGAAAACAATTGGTAACACACTATGCCGTGAAGGACTGAAACCCTGCAGCACCCGCAAGGTCCCCCTGCTCAAGAAAGTACATATACAGGGCCGTCTGAAGTTTGCCAATGAACATCTGAATGATTCAGAGGAGAACTGGGTGAAAGTGTTGTGGTCAGATGAGACCAAAATCGAGCTATTTGGCATCAACTCAACTCGCCGTGTTTGGAGGAGGAGGAATGCTGCCTATGACCCCAAGAACACCATCCCCACCGTCAAACGGGGAGGTGGAAACATTATGCTTTGGGGGTGTTTTTCTGCTAAGGGGACAGGACAACTTCACCGCATCAAAGGGACGATGGACGGGGCCATGTACCGTCAAATCTTGGGTGAGAACCTCCTTCCCTCAGCCAGGGCATTGAAAATGGGTCATGGATGGGTATTCCAGCATGACAATGACCCAAAACACACGGCCAAGTCAACAAAGGAGTGGCTCAAGAAGAAGCACATTAAGGTCCTGGAGTGGCCTAGCCAGCCTCCAGACCTTAATCCCATAGAAAATCTGTGGAGGGAGCTGAAGGTTCGAGTTGCCAAACGTCAGCCTCGAAACCTTAATGACTTGGAGAAGATCTGCAAAGAGGAGTGGAACAAAATCCCTCCTGAGATGTGTGCAAACCTGGTGGCCAACTACAATAAACGTCTGACCTCTGTGATTGCCAACAAGGGTTTTGCCACCAAGTACTAAATTATATTTTGCAGTGGGGTCAAATACTTATTTATCTCATTAAATTGCAAATCAATTTATAACATTTTTGACATGCGTTTTTCTGGATTTTTTTGTTGTTATTCTGTCTCTCACTGTTCAAATAAACCTACCATTAAAATTATAGACTGAGCATGTCTTTGTCAGTGGGCAAACGTACAAAATCAGCAGGGGATCAAATACTTTTTTCCCTCACTGTATATAAGTTACATCATCCAATTTGTATGCTATTGTACGACTGGGTAAGACGTACGATATTTTAAGTCCTTTAATTTCTATCTTAATGTAACATAATGTAATGAAATACAGTATATCACACTAAATGGACCGAACAAATGTACGTACCAAATCCCATGAATTTCCTTTAGACAAGGTTGTATGGCTTCCTATCACCTCTCAGAAGGTGTGTTAAGCGTGTCTTAAGTGGTTTCTGTCTCCCCTATGGGATTTCTCTTAATCCAGGCCATTCTGTCTTTGTCCTGTGCCTGTCTCTGCTCAAGGAGCTTAAGGAGAAGATGGATGAGCTGCAGCCTCTGATCCCTGTTTTGGAGCAGTACAAGACAGACGCCCAGCTCATCTCCTCCTTTAAAGAGGAGATCAGAAACCTGTCCATGGTGCTCACAGCCATCCAGGAGGAGATGGGGGCATATGACTATGACGAGCTCTACCAGAGAGTCCTGAGACTGGACAGCAGGCTACGCAACTGCATGGGAAAACTCAGTGAGTAGAACCAGACCAATATCAACTGCATGGGCAAACTCCGTGAGTAGAACCAGACCAATATCAACTGTATGGGCAAACTCAGTGAGTAGAACCAGACCAATATCAACTGCATGGGCAAACTCAGTGAGTAGAACCAGATCAATATCAACTGCATGGGCAAACTCAGTGAATGATCCATTGTGTATTTTTGGCTCACTCTACAATAACTGTATATGGAGAAAATCAAGAATTCCTCACATGAACAGTGTTGTATTCCACTGGGTATGGAGACTCTGAAGAGACAAACTCAGGATAAGATCTTTGTATGAGATCAGTTTTACTTGCCATATATATTCTACTATATTACTCTACCTGATCTTAATGGGAAAAGGGATGAAAGGATCTGATTTATAAAAGGTAATGGCATAATGGAGATGAAAGATTGAGTATCTTGATATACACATAATATTAATCACCATTTCTTTCATCTGTGAATTAGTTGGAACCTCAAATACATTACTATGCATGTGCGTTTGCATACGGTATTATGTGTGTGTGTTTGCATATATCTGCAATATCTGCAAAACCATGTGGGATACCACAAGCAGTACTGTAAAGCCCAGTATTAGTAAACAGCTTTCGCATGTAGTCAATACCTACTGCCAATTGATTGAGTCCGATATGATTGCCTTAGGCATTAGACTCGAGTGTACGTGTTTCTGCCAGCCTGGTTTTAATATGCACAGTGTTGTTGAGTAAACTCTCCGGTGGCACAGGCATGAAATTGGCTTGAGAAATCTAGTTAGAAGAAGAGGAAGAAACAGTACATCTTATCGCTGCATTTCTTTATTAACAGCATGCGGGAAATTAATGAAAATCACTGGACCTGTAACAATAAAGACATCTGGCACCCGGTTTGGGGCATGGATGACTGATCCACAGGCCTCTCAGAGAAACAACAGGGTGAGTTATGGGATGGGAGTGGAGGAGGTGGAAGGTGGCTGGGCGTCTATGTTGGTGATAGCTCTTTCTCTGTGTGTGTGTCTGGTGACTACATCTCTGTTTTGTTTTCAGAGTATAGGGCAGGATTTATAACAATAATTTAATATTGTCATGACCAAACATCATGGTGTTGATTTTCAAATAAGGCTGTTTCTGAGATGGGGATATTTAATTGCTTCTCTGATGCAGAGTATAATTTCCTTTGATTTATAAGGCATGTGAAGTGGTTCATATGTTATATTCATAAGGGAGATGGAGGAAAAGGTGACCTTTTCGTAAAGATATTTTTGCATGTTTGTTGCATGTTTATTCAGTCTGTGTTCAGTGTGATAGACATCAGTTTGTGGTTTCCACTAATTCCTCCTATTCATCTTTCTTTGACATAGGTCTGGTACATGGACAGCTACACCAACAGTAAGATCGTACGTGAGTACAAGACCATGGAAGACTTTGTGGCTAATGTGGTGTCTCGAACCTACAACCTCCCATTTAAATGGGAGGGAACCGGTCATGTGGTGTACAATGGATCCCTCTACTACAACAAGTACCAGAGTAACATCATCGTGAAGTACAGTTTTGAGACGGGTCGGGTGCTGGCTCAGCGGGCTCTGGAGTACGCCGGCTTCCACAATACCTACCCCTACTCGTGGGGCGGATACTCCGACATCGATGTCATGGCCGACGAACTGGGCATGTGGGTGGTGTACGCAACCAATCAGAACGCAGGAAATATCGTCATCGCCCAGATGGACCAGGACACCCTGGAAGTCCAGAAGACGTGGAACACAGAATACTCCAAACGGAATGCGGGGGAATCCTTTATGATCTGCGGAACACTCTATATCACCAACTCTCACCTGACGGGTGCTAAGGTCTACTACTCATACTCCACCAAGACCTCCAGCTATGAGTACACAGACATCCCTTTCCACAATCAGTACTTTCACATGTCCATGTTGGATTATAACGCCAGGGAGAGGGCGCTCTATGCCTGGAACAATGGACACCAGGTGCTGTTCAATGTCACTCTGTTCCACGTCATCAAAACCGAAGACGACTCCTAGAAGACAAATGAGAACAAATGTCAGATGTCCTCATATGGACACCATACAAATTAGAAAAACAACTCTCAAAAAGAAAACACCATCGTTTGTCATATACAAGGGACCTTGTGCTAACTACCTTGTTCATGTTTTTTTTTTTTCCCTAAAGTGAACTATGCTGTCTTTACATTGCCATTACTTGAATAAATCGCCTTTTTTTGTATTTTCTGGGCCAGAACACTTGTGACTTGAACACGGACAGAATGGCATTCCATTTCCATTCTTCCTTTTTTAACTTCTTACATCGCTGCTGAAAAGACAACTTTATTGTATGGCCTTATTTACTGCTGTCTTATGGTTCTGTATAAGCCGAAGGCTCTCGATTGCTTTTGTGCATGAATGTCTGACATTTTGTCTGATGTAATTTATGATGATATATTAGCTATGTTTCTGTTCCAGACATGTCCTTTAGTTCTCACAGTGTTTGTGGTGACGTCTATTTAAAGTATTTAAACCGGGGAGGTTGAAGGTCATCCTCTCCAGACCATGAATGTAGAGGTAATTTATAACAAAGCAAAATGGACAGTCTTATAAACTTATTAAAAATATTACAGTAGCAATTTCATGTGGAGTTAAGTCCATATTTTTTTATAAAATACTGTATCATAAAAGCGTATCCGTTTTTATTTGTACATGTTTAATAAGGCAATACATACTCTTATAGTAAAAACTGAAATGAACCAATCCAGCACCAAATAAATCCAATGCTTTTATCTTGGCCTGATGATGCTGCATTTTGATATCTATTGTGCCTGTAACATTTTTGAGAGAAGTCTGACCAAAAATATAACTGAAAAAGGAAAATATCACAGTAAAACATCAAAATCTCCATGCCAAGATAAAAAATAGCTAAACTGAAAGGAATCATATTATGAAGGCCCCATTTATGAATGATGATGATGGTGGGGATGAAGGTGATGGCTTGCGAATATTGACATTTTTATGTCTCCATTTCTGATGGGTTGAGTGCTATCCTTTGGCATTCCAATCAGGAAGTTCAGGAACAGGCAGAAAAGAGGTGGGATGATTCAGCACGTTCACTCCATCCCCTCAGTCACTAGTACCCACCCCCCACTCCCCCCAGTCCCCACCCTCTGCATCCACTCATATACTGTAGCTTGGATTCTGTCACCAATACTGATGGACACACACCATTTCTGACAAAAATCACAAATCTGTCTGGTTTTACAGTTTTACAGTAGTAGGCTTACTACTTGAGACGGACTAGATAATTTACCACCTCTCTCCCTCCCCCTGCCCAAACAGTAAAGTGCCAACCACAATCATGAATCCTTATCGATTCCCCATCTAGAGTCCTCGGCTACAAGTGTCACCCAGTGTGAGCATCTCTCCTCCCCGCTGTCCCCGCTCCCACCGCACTCAACGAAAAAAGAAAAAATCCCCACACATCAGCAGGGCTGTATTAAATCAGAAATAGCTCTTCCAGAAAAGTAGATTAGCATTGATTTTCCCACCTATTCCCCTCTTCATGTGTCTATGCCTGGTTCAGCGGGAGGAGGGAGGGAGGGAGGGAGGGAGGGAGGGAGGGGACGGCGGGAGGGAGGGAGGGAGGGAGGGAGGGAGGGAGGGAGGGAGGGAGGGAGGGAGGGAGGGACGGACGGACGGACGGAGGGAGGGAGGGAGGGAGGGAGGGAGGGAGGGAGGAAGGGGGAGGGAGGGAGGGAGGGAGGAAGGGGGGGGGAGAGAGAGAGAGAGAGAGAGGGAGGGAGGGAGAGAGGGATAGAGGGAGGGAGGGAGCGCTATCGTTCACAGCATTAGGATCGTAACCTCAAACGCTGTCAGTTTGACTGCCATGGCTCTATCTGTGCTCATCAAGATACTCAGTAAAAAACTTGGACCGCTTCGCTGGGTGCTATACCTAGCGGGATCATTGAGTCTTCACTGTTCTCTCTCAGAAAATAGAGAGCAATCTATTGCATCTAAAGTTTGTCATTCTGTATGGGGTTGGATAGAAGCCTAAATGACCTATACCATAAATAAAAGCCATTGTCTGCATTGAGGCAAATACTTCAGCTACAAACCCACACAGTCACTAAATGGCACTCTGTTCCGCAATCAATTCTGTAATGATAGAACTCTTCCACTTGGGGAGAGTTAACATTAATCTTTGATTAGTTGGATCACATACTGCTTTTCATCTGATTTTCGTAAATGAAGTTGAATAGATGCTGCTTGGCAGATCTCCACTGTAAGATGTACTGATAGACACTTTGCATATCCTCAGGTTACCTACATGACAGACAAAAGACTTTGAAGCACTGGATAAAAATGACAGAGAGAGGTAGACATCAAAATAAGATCTCCTCTAGCTGCCTCTCCTGTATCAACAACCCTCATCACGATTCCTGAGGCTACATAAATACTGTAGATGTAGGTCTATCTGGCATCTTGTTGATGTATGCTGCCTGGCGTATACTCAAGTTGTTGACCACAGGGCAGGAATGGACACTGGATCTAATCCCGTATAGCCTCTCAATGGACAAACTTGGACTCGTCAGTATGAAGATTGCATGGTTACTGTATCTTATGACTTTCTTTTTTTCTCTCTACATGGACAAACAGTAGTATTCTAAAGTGGGTCCTTCATTATGATTATGTAGTCCCACTTCTAAGCCTGATTGGACACACTTCCCGCCAGGATGATGCAGGGTGTGAGGAGAGTGTTGTGGAGAATATCAATTTGTATTTATCCGTTCATTCCCCCCCCCCCACCCCGGATTTGGAGGTGCCTTTGCAGACTGGGACTTCGCCTGCTCACTTGCTGTTCCATTTCAGCTAAATTAATAGTTCCCAAGAAAAAATTAATTTTGTTCACCGGCGGTAATGACTACGTGATATCTGTCAATAGTCATACAGTCGTCATAATTCATCTTCAGAAGTTCTTATTCCACATCAGTGAGAGGGAGCAAAAGTCCTGATTCCACATCAGTGAGAGGGAGCAGAAGTCCTGATTCCACATCAGTGAGAGGGAGTAGAAGTCCTGATTCCACATCAGTGAGAGGGAGCAGAAGTCCTGATTCCACATCAGTGAGAGGGAACAGAAGTCCTGATTCCACATCAGTGAGAGGGAACAGAAGTCCTGATTCCACATCAGTGAGAGGGAGCAGAGGTCCTGATTCCACATCAGTGAGAGGGAGCAGAAGTCCTGATTCCACATCAGTGAGAGGGAACAGAAGTCCTGATTCCACATCAGTGAGAGGGAACAGAAGTCCTGATTCCACATCAGTGAGAGGGAGTAGAAGTCCTGATTCCACATCAGTGAGAGGGAGCAGAAGTCCTGATTCCACATCAGTGAGAGGGAGTAGAAGTCCTGATTCCACATCAGTGAGAGGGAACAGAAGTCCTGATTCCACATCAGTGAGAGGGAACAGAAGTCCTGATTCCACATCAGTGAGAGGGAGCAGAGGTCCTGATTCCACATCAGTGAGAGGGAGCAGAAGTCCTGATTCCATATCAGTGAGAGGGAACATAAGTCCTGATTCCACATCAGTGAGAGGGAACAGAAGTCCTGATTCCACATCAGTGAGAGGGAGTAGAAGTCCTGATTCCACATCAGTGAGAGGGAACAGAAGTCCTGATTCCACATTAGTGAGAGGGAACAGAAGTCCTGATTCCATATCAGTGAGAGGGAGCCCAAGGAGTAGCTCCAGACACTTCACAAGTTATCTACCACAATCTCTCCAAAAAAGTTTGATGATAGATATAGTAGCTTGAATGACTCTTTCTGAAAACCCCCAGGAATTTTTTCCACTTTGCTTCATTCTTTTCAGTATAGTGTGCCCCACATTCACTAGCTTCGGGACCTCACCTCACAAATTGCTTCAAAAGTAGGGGTGCTAATGCTATTGGGGGAATAGAGTGATTTTATGAGCCTGTCATTTTCTTGAAAGGATGGAGGATATAGTGTGCCGGCCAAACAGCTGGTGGTGCTGAGGTCTGCTTTAATGACAAACCCTGATCTAAAGAGAATCAAAACGAAAGGAAGAATCTAAAGATTTCTTTGATAAAGGATAATCACATTCTGAATCCTCTCCTCATCCCCAAACCCCTAATGTAATACACATTTTATTACTGGAACCCAGCACTGAGACACTGTGAGAGACGCCCACGAGTTTTCCCCCCTTTTCAAACTGAAACGCCATTAACAGTCTGGGTGCAGTAGTCTAAATCCTCTCTTTTTTTATCCAAAATGCCTTCCCTTTCCCCTCTGTAATAACCTGGGAGTTTCAGAGCTACAGAGAACAGCAGGGAAAATTACCCTCGCGGAGAGAAATGACCTGAATAGATGGAGGGTCTTTGTACTGTGTAATTACCATGTCATTTGGTGGAGTTGTGTCTCTGCTCAGACTTGACAGGCTGCTGGCATAATTGAGACGGGATATGAATACTGTCCACCTCTGACAGAAAGACGAGAGAAGAGCTGTTGGGAAGGAGAGGGAACAGAGAGGAGTAATGACATATCTCACTACATATAGACAGGACATGAGTTACATATCATCACACTTCAGCCCCAGGTTGAATCCTTAAAATATAAACAACATAAATATGTAATAGATTCATGACAAGTGTGTGGGTGAGTGTGTGTTGTATTGTGTGGCTGCGTGCGTGCGTGTGTGTGCGTGCGTGCACAGTCTTCGCACGTTTGTGCTGTGCATATGAGCATGCATACATGTGTGTTATTGTTTTTGCTGTGTTGACTTCACCATTAGCAGGTGAGAGAAACAAAGAGTTATCTGAAATACCCTTTTAGCCGAGGGCACAATCCAACAGCCATTATAAAAGTAATTGTTGATGGACCTAAAGCTGATTCCCACTCATTAATTTTGAACAAAAACAAGAGAAGCAGAGATGCAGAAACGCAGTACAATTTCATGATTATTCTCCTGTCACCCCATGTTCCGTAGCTGTAGTGTTCAGGCAATTGCAGCAATTCAATCACACCAGCTAACCAAAGCCACAATCATTCAAAACTAAATCAACAGCAAGGCTGCATTTCATTTCATGTTGAAAAGCGGTTTGAAAATCCACCTCTGATTACCATATCAATCATAGGACCCTGTTAGTTTTCTTTCTACTATCTAGCCTAAATTCGCTTGGGTTTGTGTTAATGGTATTGTATTCTTTGTGACGCCTCCCTTTCAACCTAGTCTTGGTTAGGGGGTGGACTACTGTCTGCTGTACATACCAAGTTATGTTCTTTACTGACATGTGAAGGAAAATACGTCTTCGGAAATGGAGAAAGCTCCGTTTTAGTTCAGCAACCTACAGTGGGGAGAACAAGTATTTGATACACTGCCGATTTTGCAGGTTTTCCTACTTACAAAGCATGTAGAGGTCTGTAATTTTTATCATAGGTACACTTCAACTGTGAGAGACGGAATATAAAACAAAAATCCAGAAAAACACATTGTATGATTTTTAAGTAATTAATTTGCATTTTATTGCATGACATAAGTATTTGATACATCAGAAAAGCATAATTTAATATTTGGTACAGAAACCTTTGTTTGCAATTACAGAGATCATACGTTTCCTGTAGGTCTTGACCAGGTTTGCACACACTGCAGCAGGGATTTTGGCCCACTCCTCCATACAGACCTTCTCCAGATCCTTCAGGTTTCGGGGCTGTCGCTGGGCAATACGGACTTTCAGCTCCCTCCAAAGATTATCTATTGGGTTCAGGTCTGGAGACTAGCTAGGCCACTCCAGGACCTTGAGATGCTTCTTACGGAGCCACTCCTTAGTTGCCCTGGCTGTGTGTTTCAGGTCATTGTCATGCTGGAAGACCCAGCCACGACCCATCTTCAATGCTCTTACTGAGGGAAGGAGGTTGTTGGCCAAAATCTTGTGATACATGGCCCCATCCATCCTCCCCTCAATACGGTGCAGTCGTCCTGTCCCCTTTGCAGAAAAGCATCCCCAAAGAATGATGTTTCCACCTCCATGCTTCACGGTTGGGATGGTGTTCTTGGGGTTGTACTCATCCTTCTTCTTCCTCCAAACACGGCGAGTGGAGTTTAGACCAAAAAGCTCTATTTTTGTCTCATCAGACCACATGACCTTCTCCCATTCCTCCTCTGGATCATCCAGATGGACATTGGCAAACTTCAGACGGGCCTGGACATGCGCTGGCTTGAGCAGGGGGACCTTGCGTGCGCTGCAGGATTTTAATCCATGACGGCGTAGTGTGTTACTAATGGTTTTCTTTGAGACTGTGGTCCCAGCTCTCTTCAGGTCATTGACCAGGTCCTGCAGTGTAGTTCTGGGCTGATCCCTCACCTTCCTCATGATCATTGATGCCCCACGAGGTGAGATCTTGCATGGAGCCCCAGACCGAGGGTGATTGACCGTCATCTTGAACGTCTTCCATTTTCTAATAATTGCGCCAACAGTTGTTGCCTTCTCACCAAGCTGCTTGCCTATTGTCATGTAGCCCATCCCAGCCTTGTGCAGGTCTACAATTTTATCCCTGATGTCCTTACACAGTTCTCTGGTCTTGGCCATTGTGGAGAGGTTGGAGTCTGTTTGTTTGAGTGTGTGGACAGGTGTCTTTTATACAGGTAACGAGTTCAAACAGGTGCAGTTAATACAGGTAATGAGTGGAGAACAGGAGGGCTTCTTAAAGAAAAACTAGCAGGTCTGTGAGAGCCGGAATTCTTACTGGTTGGTAGGTGATCAAATACTTATGTTATGCAATAAAATGCAAATTAATTACTTAAAAATCATACAATGTGATTTTCTAAAAATTACAGACCTCTACATGCTTTGTAAGTAGGAAAACCTGCAAAATCGTCAGTGTATCAAATACTTGTTCTCCCCACTGTATATGATATGATGAAAGAACTGAGCTACCACTGTGGGGAAAAAAGACTCTAACAAGAAGTTTCGCAAGCAATAACAACAATTCTAATGGCCTATTAGTATTGTTATTAGTAGTACTGTAGTACAGCATTATATCTTAGAGGCCATTATCCATTATATCTTAGAGGCCATTTTCAGTCTGCCTGTTAGTGAAGCAGTGCCTTGCCCTTGAGTGTGTGGTAGAGATACTATGTGATGAATGTGTGTCCTGTCAGTACGACAGCCAGGTGATGAGATTTACATCATTAGAGAGCCAGAGGGGAGAATGAATTAACCCAACACACACTGACTGGTCATAAATCCCTGTCTTTACAGGCCATCTACACGCCAATCACTCTAAAAATACACAGAAACAGAGACACCTATACCCAGGAGAGTCTTTTCATTTCAGAGGGACGCTGTTAATCATGTAGGTTTATGGTTTAAAACAGTTATAAGCAGACCCAATAAAGTAGTCACCAATATTGTGAGGGGAAATAACAATATAATCTATTCTACCATGGAGTTGAGAGTTTCAGTTCAAATTGACACAGCACATTAAAACGCATCTCAATTCCCATTATAACAACAGGCCAACGCTGGCTAATTCATCCCATTTAGATGCATTAGATTTACGAGCCTCTCTATTAAATAGAGTTTTATTAAGTATTTTTTTTCTGCTTTGTATGGCTGTGGAGGGGTTGCTGGTAAGCACCTGGCACCAGTTCAGCTATAGGCTGACGTAAGAGAGGCTGGATGCATAGAAATATAATTACTAGAATGGAACATTCCCATTCAAGTCAAACTGCCGTGGTCCGAAGGGCTTTAATATAACCATTCTAGATAGTATAATTCTATGCATCTAGCCTCTCTTTCACTCTGAAATGTAATTACTGGAAATAGAATTACTATAATTACCATAGTAATAGTAATTAATAGAATTACTAGAACAGACATTACCATGCAAGTCAAATTGCCATGGTCTGAGAGGGCTGTTCTAGTAATTATATTTCTATGGCTGGATGGATGCTGGAGGAGGTCCAGCAGGCAGCGTCCAACGTTGATGATGTCAGGACGATTTCAGCCAGAGGGAAAATCAATGGCTGGTCATTTGAGGTCACTGGTGTCTGTTAAACAAATTTGGCTTCTACTAGCCACATATCTGCCTCTGTCTTGCTGTACATTGTACAACAGTGTTAGCTGCTACTTTCAACTTGTTTTAACTTTAAATTTGACTTTCTCCGAACGTACGTTTCCACTTAGTTTATTGGAGGAGAGAAATTCAGATTTTACTATAATTAATCACAATATTACTACAAGGCCATGGCTAACCACATTTAGGAGTTGTTCTTCTTACCGTTATAAAGTTGACCACATATGGGCTTTTCTTACCTGTATTTTCCTTACCTCTCAACTGCCTCTTGATGAAGATGTACTGTAGTATAGAATAGTATCCTGATAATGTAACTTACCAGCAGGTTATAAAAGTATGTCCATGTAGATAAGCCTGCTGTGTAAGTTCCTTAACCTTGTGGCCATGGCTTTATCAGCAGAGTAATAACAGCAGGGAGACAGAGTAATAACAGCAGGGAGACAGAGTAATAACAGCAGGGAGACAAAGTAATACCATTAATAATGAAATCTGACTCAATATATTCTGCCGCTCCTCTTGGCATTCAACACACACTCTCCGTATGTGACACATTTTGGAATAAATTAATCATTCCAGCTGTTATTTACATTCCATATATCAGAGTTGTTTAAATTAAATTGTTCTCATAAATCTCAGTTTTAATATTGGATCCTGTCCAGTTCGGGACAGAGGCATATTTGATAACCATCTCGTCCTCTCTCTCCCTTTAACCTCACCCCTCCTCCCTCTCCTCTCTTCCTTCACCTCACACCTGTTCTCATCTCTTCATCCACCTCACCCCGCCATAACTTCAGCTTGCTGTCTGGAGGATAGCTAGCCACACTTTTGTCTTCTTTGTTTTGGTTGGCATTGCTCTAATACTCTAATTCGGCCAACATTGTATACTTGTATGCAATAGTGGCTATTTCGTTCATGAGAGGCTCTCAGGCCAACGCTGGCTTATTCATCCCATTTAGATGCATTACATTTACGAGCCTCTCTATTAAATAGAGTTTTATGAAGTATTTTTTTTCTGCTTTGTATGGCTGTGGAGGGGTTGCTGGTAAGCACCTGGCACCAGTTCAGCTATAGGCTGACGTAAGAGAGGCTGGATGCATAGAAATATAATTACTAGAACGGAACATTCCCATTCAAGTCAAACTGCCGTGGTCCGAAGGGCTTTAATATAACCATTCTAGATAGTATAATTCTATGCATCTAGCCTCTCTTACGTCATATATACTCTAATTCGGCCAACATTGTATCCTTGTATGCAATAGCGGCTATTTCGTTCATGAGAGGCTCTCTTTACAAATGCCTCCGTTGATAATGTTGGAAACTTAACACATCTAAATAACCTCAGACGGAAACACTATAAATGTAAATTGGGCCAGATGCAAATATGTTCTCTACCCTCCCGTCACCATTTAAATAAAAAAAGCGTACTCTGTCTTTTTCTTAATTGGAAAAGAGATCATGGCTTGTGCTGCTTCTATTAAATTGGTTGGAATCAAAAGAAAGGCTGGGGTGGTGGTGGTGGTGGAGAACATGAAAGAGACTCCCAAAGCAGAGAGCACCTTTATTTCTTCTTCTTCTGCTGCTGCTGGAGATGTAGAGACCCTGTTTCCTGCTCTAGACAGGTAGACTTAGGATGCAGCGGCCATCCATTCAACGTTATATTGTGAGCATTATGAAATATACTGGAATTATATTGTGGAGTGGAGTTCCTAAGGGAACAATCTGCATCTTCATCTGCATCTAGTTTAAGCAGCAAGTAAACCTTGTTCTTAATATGTGCAATTAAAACGTCTTAAAATGTTTAACAATCCTTTCATCCTTATGAGGGATAAAGAGTTGAAGACGATAATTGGATCCTCTTATGATGATTTCATTGTCTCTTTGATTTTCAAGTTGCCCATTCTGTTTTCACTAGGTTTATTTGCTGCATTTGATATAATTTTGTACACAGACCACATCACACAACTGACTCAGACGATGTGAAATGACTAACAAAGCCAACGGCAGGCCGATGATGTGTTCTGATAAGAGGTGCACCTCACAGGCATATCACTGCTTGCCAATACCGCTCCTCCACTGGGCTGAATCTTTCCAAGACCTGGAGGTCTGGCGTGGACCTCCAGCTAGCCTCCAGCTATCCCATGTCACCACAGCACAGACAGGTAATTAGAGACAACAGCCTCTTTTCGGTCTGTGGATGTCAGAGGCAGGAAGAGCTGTGGCTGAGTGAAGCCAAGACTGAGGAAGGGAGGGATGGTTGGGAGGGAGGGAGGGTTGGGAGGGAGGGAGGGAGGTAGGAAGGAAGGAGGAAGGAAGGAAGGAAGGAAGGAAGGAAGGAAGGAAGGAAGGAAGGAAGGAAGGAAGGAAGGAAGGAAGGAAGGAAGGAAGGAAGGAAGGAAGGAAGGAAGGAAGGAAGGAAGGATGGTTGGGAGGGAGGGAGGGAGGGTTGGGAGGGAGGGAGGGTTGGGAGGGTTGGGAGGGAGGGAGGGAGGGAGGGAGGGTTGGGAGGGATGGGAGGGAGGGTTGGGAGGGTTGGGAGGGAGGGAGGGAGGGTTGGGAGGGATGGGAGGGAGGGTTGGGAGGGAGGGAGGGTTGGGAGGGATGGGAGGGAGGGAGGGAGGGAGGGAGGGCGAGAAGGAAGGAGGGACAGCTAGCCTGCCCGTCTTTCCAAACACCATTTCATCCTCCTTCATTTGGCAATTATTTATTAAAGTGCAGCTGCTCTTGAGAATGTCACTTGGGGTAAAGCTTTGGTGACTGGAGCGTGTGCATGTGTGCGTAATAATAATAATAATTTGTCCTATTTCACATGTGGAAATGTTTTTTTTATTTGCATATCCCAACTCTCCCTGAGACACCCTCGGAGAGTGGGAACTTTTTTTTGTTGGGTGGGCCGGTCAACATTGACACACACAAAATATCTTTATATACAAATAAAAAAATGAAAAAGGTTACATTTGCGCAATTTCTCTGTTATACTCATATATACTGAGCCTTTGGCTCGTCAGATGAGCTGGCCCGGTTTTCTGATAGGCTGAGCTGAGATCACGCAAACTCAGACTCAAAGTCAAACATAGCATCAGCAAAGAGACCCGCGATCATGGATTGTAACAAAAAAAAAAAAGAAAGGGTGCCTATAAACGTAGAAAGAACACATTCTACATTGTCACCTCACGCAAAACTTTTTTAAAGTGGCTAAAACCATGATTTGGTGAAACACTGCAATACCTTCATGATTCCTGTAATGAAAGTGTCTTCCCTGTGCCCGTGCCCTTGCTGGGGCCTGCTGCTGCAATGAGCGAGCCACTCTCCTCTCCCCACATGCGATCAACAGAAAAATGCTTTCTGATCGTATAACATTTCAAAAGGCAATTGAGGGAAAAACACAGCTTTGGAAGCTTCGTCCTCTAGTCCCTGTCAAAGAGAGGATGTTCTCATCTTTCTGTAGGTATAATTTGTATTTCTCAACTCTTATTATTGATCTCAATAGCAAGTATTTTACAACCAAGATATTTGATATGGCTTTGATATATGGAGCGGCGCATGTGTGAAATGTGCACTGGCCATTGCGAGGGTATAGGCCTTCTGGTCTCATGGGTAGTAGCATACAACTAGTCAATGTGTTTTGCGTTCCACTTCCTCAGTTGTTGAACCCCAAATGAATTTGCCTATGATATTAGTTAGTGCACATAAAGATGTATGTAATTAATCTCGATTGAACAGAAAATACATTTAGGAAATTCTGGAGTCTATAGTCTAATTATCAAACCAAAATCCATGACAATTAATCATGCAGTCATGCTTTTACGTGTTAGATTAAACAACTTATTTCTTGAATACGTCAGTAGTTTATTTATTATACTTCTTAATAAAGCACAATGAATTAGTTTATAAGATGATTTTGGTCCGACCAAATCATGGGCTGGTGCCACCAACTGTAAAAGTTAGTTGCAGTGGCACCATTGACACCAGGGGAAAATGTTAGTCTGGAGCCCTGTAATAGGAAGGCCAATGTCACAGGAAGGCCAAAAAGATCATCAAGGACATCAACCACCCGAGCCACGGCCTGTTCACCCCGCTATCATCAAGAAGGCGAGGTCAGTGCAGGTGAATCAAATCTGGGACCGAGAGACTGAAAAACAGCTTCTATAACCATCACTAGCCGGCCTCTACTCAGTACCCTGCCCTGAAGTTAGTCACTAGCTGGCTATCAACCGGTTACTCAACCCTGCACCTTAGAGGCTGCTGCCCTATTTACTGTACATAGACATGGAATCACTGGTCACTTTAATAATGTTTACATACTGTTCTACTCATTTAATATGTTTATACTGTATTCTAGCCAATACCATCCTATTCAACTATTGCTGTATATACAGTGGGGAGAACAAGTATTTGATACACTGCCGATTTTGCAGGTTTTCCTACTTACAAAGCATGTAGAGGTCTGTAATTTTTTATCATAGGTACACTTCAACTGTGAGAGACGGAATCTAAAAATCCAGAAAATCACATTGTATGATTTTTAAGTAATTAATTTGCATTTTATTGCATGACATAAGTATTTGATACATCAGAAAAGCAGAACTTAATATTTGGTACAGAAACCTTTATTTGCAATTACAGAGATCATACGTTTCCTGTAGGTCTTGACCAGGTTTGCACACACTGCAGCAGGGATTTTGGCCCACTCCTCCATACAGACCTTCTCCAGATTCTTCAGGTTTCGGGGCTGTTGCTGGGCAATACGGACTTTCAGCTCCCTCCAAAGATTTTCTATTGGGTTCAGGTCTGGAGACTGGCTAGGCCACTCCAGGACCTTGAGATGCTCTTACGGAGCCACTCCTTAGTTGCCCTGGCTGTGTGTTTCGGGTCGTTGTCATGCTGGAAGACCCTGCCACGACCCATCTTCAATGCTCTTACTGAGGGCAGGAGGTTGTTGGCCAAGATCTCGTGATACATGGCCCTATCCATCCTCCCCTCAATACGGTGCAGTCGTCCTGTCCCCTTTGCAGAAAAGCATCCCCAAAGAATGATGTTTCCACCTCCATGCTTCACAGTTGAGATGGTGTTCTTGGGGTTGTACTCATCCTTCTTCTTCCTCCAAACACGGCGAGTGGAGTTTAGACCAAAAAGCTCTATTTTTGTCTCATCAGACCACATGACCTTCTCCCATTCCTCCTCTGGATCATCCAGATGGACATTGGCAAACTTCAGATGGGCCTGGACATGCGCTGGCTTGAGCAGGAGGACCTTGCGTGCGCTGCAGGATTTTAATCCATGACGGCGTAGTGTGTTACTAATGGTTTTCTTTGAGACTGTGGTCCCAGCTCTCTTCAGGTCATTGACCAGGTCCTGCAGTGTAGTTCTGGGCTGATCCCTCACCTTCCTCATGATCATTGATGCCCCACAAGGTGAGATCTTGCATGGAGCCCCAGACCGAGGGTGATTGACCGTTATCTTGAACTTCTTCCATTTTCTAATAATTGCGCCAACAGTTGTTGCCTTCTCACCAAGCTGCTTGCCTATTGTCCTGTAGCCCATCCCAGCCTTGTGCAGGTCTACAATTTTATCCCTGATGTCCTTACACAGCTCTCTGGTCTTGGCCATTGTGGAGAGGTTGGAGTCTGTTTGATTGAGTGTGTGGACAGGTGTCTTTTATACAGGTAACGAGTTCAAACAGGTGCAGTTAATACAGGTAATGAGTGGAGAACAGGAGGGCTTCTTAAAGAAAAACTAACAGGTCGTGAGAGCCAGAATTCTTACTGGTTGGTAGGTGATCAAATACTTATGTCATGCAATAAAATGCAAATTAATTACTTAAAAATCATACAATGTGATTTTCTGGATTTTTGTTTTAGATTCTGTCTCTCACAGTTGAAGTGTACCTATGATACAAATTACAGACCTCTACATGCTTTGTAAGTAGGAAAACCTGCAAAATCGGCAGTGTATCAAATACTTGTTCTCCCCACTGTATACTATTCTATCCTACGTATTGTACAGATATAATAAATATTCTATCCACATACTGTCCATAATGTCTATAATGTCTATACATCTGATCACATATATATATTTGCTCGTCCTAATATCTATATATTCATTTACTTTTAGATCTGTGTGTATTGTTGTGAATTGTTAGATATTACTGCACTGATGGAGCTAGGAACACAAGCATTTTGCTACACCCACAATAACATCTGATAAATATGTGTATGCGACCAATAACATTTGATTTGATTTGATTAAGTAATTAACACTTAGGGTAGGTATTGATTCAGGGGAACACATATGACAGGAACTAATTTGCAATATAGCATAAGTCGTTAGCTTGGCTTAGTTGGCGGAGCGCGCAGTGATGTGGGCTCTTGTGGATAAAATGTCATGGCCGGATTCTTGTCCCAGTCCGTCCCTGAGCGTCATAGAGTAAAACGTTAAGTCAATTAAAGCAGGTAAACTGCAGCAGCAGTAAACAAGTAAATGTATCCCAACACACAGAGAGAGACTTCTCCTCAGGCCATTTATTTGAGAATCTGGGCCCGTAATCATGTTTGCTCTCTACCACATCCATTAGCCCAATATAATTACTCTCTATCAGTCTGTGACTATGCAGCTGCTGGTTCAATATGACTGAAATACATTAACTCATCTGTGGATCGGCATCCGAAATGGCAGCCTATTCCCTGTATAGTGCACTACTTTTGACCAGAACCCTATGGGCCCTGATCAGAGAACTTTAGGCCCTGGTCTGAACCCTATGGGCCCTGATCAAAAGTAGTGCACTATGTAGGGAATAGGTTGCCAGTTGGGAAGCAGCCAGGGTCTGTGTAGTTAAAAGCAGAATGCCTTGTCTTCAATAAGACAACTTCTGAGGAAGGAATGAGGATTTCTTGGTTGCCATGACATTTAGGGAACAGAGTCAACGAGGGAGGGAGAGGGGTAAAGATGGAGGAACATCATTATTGTCCTTGTTTGCTCCGGCTCCTTATCTTCCGCCAACAGACTCGGCGGTACGTGTGTGTGTGTGTGTGTGTGTGTGTGTGTGTGTGTGTGTGAACGCACGTGCTGCCGAGTGTGTGCAAGTGTGTGTTCACATGCACACTAAGTATAACAACAAAAACTCTTCAATTTCACTTCATTACATTGTGCCCTACAGCAAATAAACAGTTCAACAATACAGGTTCACTTAATTCAATTACCATCAAATCAATTTCCCAACACAGGTAAATTATAAAGGACAATTAATATGATCCCACTGTCACATCAAGCTCTATAGGACTTAATCATCATTAGTAAAGGGAGTCACTATATAGAATTAAGAAGTGGTGTTAATCTCATGGTAATTAATTTCCTCTCGAAGCATAGTAAATTAAATCAATTTAGCCAAAGTTAGACGACCATTAATGGTGAGTAGGTAAAAAACAACAACATGTGAGTGAATATCACCATAAACAACAAGGTTCAGCGGTTTTGATTACAAAGCTAGATGCAATTAAATGAAGCCACCCTGGTCCCCCCATCAACAAGAGACATGAGAACAGAATTTATAGATACTCCTAAATTATCTATTATCTTCATGTGTGCTTGGGAGCTACTTGATCATGTTTTGGTTTTATTTCAAAAGGGCCAGCCTCTTGTCTCATAGCATATAAATCACCTACTGCACCGGTCCATCCATGAAACAAACGCTAGCTAAATATGATTACACAGATCAGAGACCTCGCGTCATCACAGACTGAACGGCTCTACAGTGAGGGAAAAAAGTTTTTGATCCCCTGCTGATCCCCTGCTGATCTCACCTCGTGGAGTTGCAATGATCATGAGAACGGTGAGGAATCAGCCCAGAACTACGCGGGAGGATCGTGTCAATGATCTCAAGGCAGCTGGGACCATAGTCACCAAGAAAACAATTGGTAACACACTACGCCGTGAAGGACTGAAATCCTGCAGCGCCCGCAAGGTCCCCCTGCTCAAAAAAGCACATATACAGGCCCGTCTGAAGTTTGCCAATGAACATCTGAATGATTCAGAGGAGAACTGGTTGAAAGTGTTGTGGTCAGATGAGACCAAAATCGAGGGCTTTGGCATCAACTCAACTCGCCGTGTTTGGAGGAGGAGGAATGCTGCCTATGACCCCAAGAACACCATCCCCACCGTCAAACGGGGAGGTGGAAACATTATGCTTTGGGGGTGTTTTTCTGCTAAGGGGACAGGACAACTTCACTGCATCAAAGGGACGATGGACGGGGCCATGTACCGTCAAATCTTGGGTGAGAACTTCCTTCCCTCAGCCAGGGAATTGAAAATGGGTCGTGGATGGGTATTCCAGCATGACAATGACCCAAAACACACGGCCAAGGCAACAAAGGAGTGGCTCAAGAAGAAGCACATTAAGGTCCTGGAGTGGCCTAGCCAGTCTCCAGACCTTAATCCCATAGAAAATCTGTGGAGGGAGCTGAAGGTTCGAGTTGCCAAACGTCAGGCTCGTAACCTTAATGACTTGGAGAAGATCTGCAAAGAGGAGTGGGACAAAATCCCTCCTGAAATGTGTGCAAACCTGGTGGCCAACTACAAGAAACGTCTGACCTCTGTGATTGCCAACAAGGGTTTTGCCACCAAGTACTAAGTCATGTTTTGCAGACTTAAAATGCAAATCAATTTATAACATTTTTGACATGCGTTTTTCTGGATTTTTTTGTTGTTATTCTGTCTCTCACTGTTCAAATAAACCTACCATTAAAATTATAGACTGATCATGTTTTTGTCAGTGGGCAAACGTACAAAATCAGCAGGGGATCAAATACTTTTTTCCCTCACTGTATTTCTGAGCTACGTTTTCAGTCACAGCATAGGAAAGCAGGTTTGCAGAGGAGATGTCTACAGTATATATGAGCAAATGATCGAACATGTCCCTGATTTGCCATCTATATTTCAAAAGTGTTCATACATCAAAGAGAAAAATACCATTCATTTGCAAGTCCCTTGGCAGCCAGTCAGTCGGTGTTTCACCTAGCCTACTTATTAGTGGTTTGCAACAAAGAAAAATTGATGGAAACTAATGGCTGATCTCCTGGTGACTCTTACCAAGCGATAACAATCCCTTCTGGGGCACACAGAGGCCGTTTGGCCCACGGCGAGGAGGAGATAGGTCTGCCTTATGAATAGCAGAGTGATCCTCCTCTCCTCTCTCTCTGGGGGTAGGGGATAATGTTGATTTGAGAATAAGGGTTAATCTAGACCACAAGGAGGAGGAAAGGTCACAGGTTCCTCACCAAACATGAATAGATGCGGAAAAGTGATTGGCAAACAAGAGGTTCATTGATTTGGCGCTGGATTGAGCGAATCACAACAACCATTGCTTCATTTATATGTCAGCATGTTATTAGTACGCTCATGTGTGGCTTATGTGACTTATAAGCAACAATACAAAATTAAAATAAATGATCACTGTGACCAACGACTATGCAAGACCCCTCAGCTTTAGACACATGCATGCATACAAGTTTGGGGTCACACTTCAGTTTCAAATTCTTTCTAAGCGTCCATTCCATGGCTATTCTCTTTGTTAAAGGACTGTCTTTTTCCTCCTCAAGCCGCCAGTCTTTAATATTCACAGCCACTTGCTGTCAAGGAGATGAGTGTTGAATACAGTGACAGGGCGTCAGCAACAAGAGCCAGGCTGATAAACTCCCTATCCCCACAGAGATATGATTGCCCTTTCATCTGCTGATGCAAAAAACCCTACACAGTGTGTCACTGCTTTGAGCTAGCTGCTCCGCTCGCTGAATAAACCATGGAAGATTCTAGTTGAGCCTGCGTGGAGGCTTTTTCTGTCATCACCGGGGACGTCCTCCTAGAATCAAACACCCCCACTAGCACTGAACTGCCCCAGGCTATTATATATATGTGACTTTAATTGTTACAAACAGGGGAGAAGTTGCAATGCTGAGGACAGCAATCGTGTGAGTGGAATTAGATCCAGAATGTACCTGTGTACTGTGAAGGCTACAAGTACAGTGGGGAAAAAAAGTATTTAGTCAGCCACCAATTGTGCAAGTTCTCCCACTTAAAAAGATGAGAGAGGCCTGTAATTTTCATCATAGATACACGTCAACTATGACAGACAAATTGAGGAAAAAAAATCCAGAAAATCACATTGTAGGATTTTTAATGAATTTATTTGCAAATCATGGTGGAAAATAAGTATTTGGTCACCTACAAACAAGCAAGATTTCTGGCTCTCACAGACCTGTAACTTCTTCTTTAAGAGGCTCCTCTGTCCTCCACTCGTTACCTGTATTAATGTCACCTGTTTGAACTTGTTATCCGTATAAAAGACACCTGTCCACAACCTCAAACAGTCACACTCCAAACTCCACTATGGCCAAGACCAAAGAGCTGTCAAAGGACACCAGAAACAAAATTGTAGACCTGCACCAGGCTGGGAAGACTGAATCTGCAATAGGTAAGCAGCTTGGTTTGAAGAAATCAACTGTGGGAGCAATTATTAGGAAATGGAAGACATACAAGACCACTGATAATCTCCCTCGATCTGGGGCTCCACGCAAGAGCTCACCCCGTGGGGTCAAAATGATCACAAGAACGGTGAGCAAAAATCCCAGAACCACATGGGGGGACCTAGTGAATGACCTGCAGAGAGCTGGGACCAAAGTAACAAAGCCTACCATTAGTAACACACTACGCCGCCAAGGACTCAAATCCTGCAGTCCCCCTGCTTAAGCCAGTACATGTCCAGGCCCGTCTGAAGTTTGCTAGAGTGCCTTTGGATGATCCGGAAGAGGATTGGGAGAATGTCATATGGTCAGATGAAACCAAAATAGAACTTTTTGGTAAAAACTCAACTCGTCGTGTTTGGAGGACAAAGAATGCTGAGTTGCATCCAAAGAACACCATACCTACTGTGAAGCATGGGGGGTGGAAACATCATGCTTTGGGGCTGTTTTTTCTGCAAAGGGACCAGGACGACTGATCCGTGTAAAGGAAAGCATGAATGGGGCCATGTATTGTGAGATTTTGAGTGAAAACCTCCTTCCATCAGCAAGGGCATTGAAGATGAAACGTGGCTGGGTCTTTCAGCATGACAATGATCCCAAACACACCGCCCGGGCAACGAAGGAGTGGCTTCGTAAGAAGCATTTCAAGGTCCTGGAGTGGCCTAGCCAGTCTCCAGATCTCAACCCCATAGAAAATCTTTGGAGGGAGTTGAAAGTCCGTGTTGCCCAGCGACAGCCCCCAAAACATCACTGCTCTAGAGGAGATCTGCATGGAGGAATGGGCCAAAATACCAGCAACAGTGTGTGAAAACCTTGTGAAGACTTACAGAAAACGTTTGACCTGTGTCATTGCCAACAAAGGGTATATAACAAAGTATTGAGAAACTTTTGTTATTGACCAAATACTTATTTTCCACCATAATTTGCAAATAAATTCATTAAAAATCCTACAATGTGATTTTCTGGATTTTTTTCCCTCATTTTGTCTGTCATAGTTGACGTGTACCTATGATGAAAATTACAGGCCTCTCTCATCTTTTTAAGTGGGAGAACTTGCACAATTGGTGGCTGACTAAATACTTTTTTTCCCCACTGTATATCCAGCGTTTGAACCAGCCATGGGGTTGGGGTTGGTTAGCGATTAGCATGCTAGCCTGTGTGATCTGAGGGCAGATCAAATTTCAAAGAAATAAGTTACCAGAACATTCTTAATTACTCAGCAGAACCATGTAGAGTTTCAACCCGTCAGTATGTAAAGGGAAGTTCAATGGCCTGAAGCTTTTCTCTATGAAACAGAGAAGAGAGCGTGCAATAGGTAAACAGAGACAGAGGAATAGTTAAATGTGATTTATAAAGGTACTGTGGTGGAGGTGTAATTGGGAGAAACATAATTTGAGAAATGGATGATGTAATTCATGGCAATCTTAAGAGCATTTAAGCGTTAAGAAGAGAAGTGGTGTAAAGTTCATCGGAATACTTTTCCAACAGAAATAACTTTTTGAGGTTTATATAGAATGACTGTTCTGGGGAAAGGATTTAGAGGCAATAAAGGAAAGCAATAAAATGGATAGATGGGGAATAAAGTAGACTAGACTGAGTCTTAGTTGTTCCACAAGTAGCTATCCCCCCATATGCATTTGTTCTGTTGCAAAATGGCTGCCATGCATGCATCACCCATATGCTGCCCTGACAAAAGAGGTTCCTAACATCAAGTGTCTTTCCAGGTTAAATAAAGATTGAATACAATTAAAGTGTTGGTAGATGGGCTGTTTGTCCATTTAATGTCAAGCACTTTGAGAGATAACCCACTGGGCACAGACATCAATTCAACGTCTGTTCCACGTTGGTTCAAAATAATTTCATTGATTCAACCAGTGCTATATAAAGGCCATCCATCATGAGAAATACCACTTCTACTACTCAGTAGATCGGCATGGACAAAAACCCAATAACCTGGCCTCTGGAAGTGGAGTCTGACCGGGTAATGTAGTGTATGAGGGTGAATCAGACGGCCGTTACTGAGAAATAGTTTCCACCTCAGTTTATGTTTTTCTTACAGTTTAGATCGCAATAAACTGTAAGAAAAACATAAACTGGGGTGAAACTCTTTCTCTGTAATAGCTGTCTGATTCACCCTCATATAAACTACATTCCTTTTCTGAAAAGGAAATATAATAACACTTACCTAGTTGACAAAGGTCCTTTCAGGCCGTAGTTTTCCAGAAATATTGATGTTCTTGGATTTAGACCACTTCACTTTCTGTTCATTTTCTTCAAGTCATTTCAGGAAACACTGAAATTGCACTATGCCTCGCTTTCTTTTTCTGCTGTCGGGGTGAAAGCTGTCCAATCGAGTGCCCTGGTCGCCCATGAATTCGCGAGCATCAGTCCATTATCATTGATTAAGAAATTAAGTTAATGAGTTTATTGTATTGGTGGCAAGGCGGAGGCTGAGTAAAGACAATTGTTTTTATTGCAATATCAGCTATTTCCTTTCATGTTGCTCTCAGTGACATTACCATGAGGCCGCAATTAAGGCTAAGATTCTATCAGACCCGCACTAGCCGACATCCACATAGCGGTTGTTTTGGCGGTGTAAGATGTGGTTCTGCGTTGTCAAATCCACAAGTGGCTCCTTGCATTAACTTATCGCGGACACTGCCATTGGATGCAACGAAACCACACCCGACTTTATATCCGAGCAATCGGGTGCAGCCGCTTTAGAAGTTCATACAGCCACGTTACAAGTAAAAACATTTGAATAAGTGATGTTCTATTGTCTACACCTCAATTAGACTTAGGCTATAAATCCCCCATCCAAATGCACATCTAAACATCATTATTTCTATTATCGATAGAACCTACACTTTTTATCATAGTTAGGGGTAATAAGAAAGAGGAGCAGCTCACAAATGTATCAGCTCACACCTCCAACACTGCGGGTTAATGCTAAATTTGATTGAATGGAGGCCTTACTTCCAGTAGAAACCCTACATGAAAATGTTGGCCTTCAGTGTTGGCCAGCCAGCAGTCACCACCGTAAGGAATTCCTGGAAAATAAAAACAAACTCGTTCCCTCTAATACACTGACCTGGTTTCCCCCGCTTTAATTCAATTAGCAATCTTCCCATTTCTGTCAACCCGAGAGAGTTCTGCCATCCTTCCTGATAATAGAGCTATTCTTTTCTTTTCCTAAGGCTTGCTTTATTTGGTTTCAGTCAGTGAGCTGTGTGGTAAAGGTCCTTCGATGAATGACTTGGTAGAGAGAGTTAGTGCAGAATTAGATTGAACAACATATTGCCTCTGAAATGTTAGCAAACTTTTACATATAAGCCTCACTGGAATGCTTGTTTGAATGTGAATGTGTCTTCCTCTCCACATGGCCTGACACCCTCTAACTTCCTTCATACTGTACACAGAGACATAAAAATGGTGTCCACAAGTTCATCTGACCCTGGGGAAGTAGATAAAGGGCCTTATTGCCAAAATCTCCAAGTAACCCTTAAAGTTATGGTTATGGATCCTAATCGTAATCCTAACCTTAGCTTCATGTCCACATCCCAACTAGCGTTAGGGTAAAGGTCAGGGTTAGGGTTGTGATGATGGTTAGTGTTGAGCCGGGATGTAGACATGAAGCTAAGGTTTGGGTTGAGACAGTCTAACCAAGAGTTCATCTCCAGGTGCTTTATATTTGACCCAACCAAAGCTCACCTTTCCATCCGACTGGTGACCACCCACCCTCTGCTTGTGTTCAGCCTGTTAGGTTATTAAAACTTTCCCACCTGGACAAGAGAAATACCTATGTAAGAATGCTGTCCATTGACTACAGGTCAGCCTTCAACATCCTAGTGCCCTCCAAGCTCATCATTAAGCTCAGGGCCCTGGGTCTGAACCCCTCCCTGTGCAACTGGGTCCTGGACTTCCTGACAGGCTGACCCCAGGTTGTGAAGGTAGGCAACAACACCTCCGCCACACTGATCCTCAACACGGGGGCCCCACAGGGGTGCGTGCTCAGCCCCCTCATGTACTCCCTGTTCACCCATGATTGTGTGGCCACGCACGACTCCAACTCAATCATCAAGTTTGACGACACAACAGAGGTAGGCCTGATTACCAACAATGACAAGAGCCTACAGGGAGGAGGTGAGAGCCCTGGCGGAGTGTTTCCAGGAAAATAACATCTCCCTCAATGTCAACAAAATGAAGGAGCTGATCATGGACTACAGGAGACAACAGAGAGACTACTGTTTCATGAGCTGGAATAAAATATCCCAGGAATTGTCCATACGCACAAAAAGCTTATTTCTCTCAAATTTTGTGCACAAATTTATTTACATCCCTGTTAGTGAGCATTTCTCCTTTGCCAAGATAATCCATCCACCTGACAGGTGTGGCATATCAAGATGCTGATTAAACAGAATTATCATTACACAGGTGCCCCTTGTGCTGGGGACAATAAAAGGCCACTCTAAAATGTGCAGTTTTGTCACACAACACAATGCCACAGATGTCTCAAGTTTTGAGGGAGCGGCAATTGGCATGCTGACTGCAGAAATATACACCAAAGCTGTTGCCAGAGAATGTAATGTTAATTTCTCTACCATAAACCGCCTCCAACATCGTTTTAGAGAATTTGGCAGTATGTCCAACCGGCCTCACAACCGCAGACCATGTGTATGGCGTCGTGTGGGCGAGCGGTTTGCTGATGTCAACGTTGTGAACAGTGTCTCATGGTGGCATTGGGGTTATGGTATGGGCAGGCATAAACTACAGACAACGAACACAATTGCATTTTATCGATGGCAATTTGAATGCACAGAAATGTGGTAACGAGATCCTGAGGCCCATTTGAGTCCCATTTTTTTAAAGGTATCTGTGACCAACAGAAGCATATCTGTATTCCCAGTCATGTGAAATCCATAGATTGAGGCCTAGTGAATTTATTTTAATTGACTGATTTACTCATATGAACTGTAACTCAGTAAAATCTTTGAAATTGTTGCATGTTTTTTTTTCAGTATATTTGACTTTTGACCCTTTAGGTTTCTTCCTCAATACAGTATACAGAATGTCTATATCTCCCCCTGCTGGCAAGAAATCATACTAATCCATGTACCAGCTGAGTTGGCAGGTTTAAAACTGAATGGAGCCGATAAGTGACAATGAAAAAGCATTGAATTATGGTAAGGGAAACACTTTTAATTTTAAAGCAATACCTTTGCAGATTGGCGTGATTCATGTTGTTATCATGCTGGTAAATTTGTTTTCGAGTCTTAACAAATCCTTTCAACCTGTAAATGGTGAATGCCTCCCGGCAAAATGCAATATATGATTGAAGAGCTCTGTAGGGTTTCCATTGCACACACACACACACACACACACACACACACACACACACACACACACACACACACACACACACACACACACACACACACACACACACACACACACACACACACACACACACACACACAAGCACGCACACACACATCCTCTAATGTGAGAAGGGCATTGTCCACTTATAAGGATGCCTTCTCACACCTCTGTTCTATCTCTGGGGAACACTATAACACACTTGTGTGCTCCACCAGTAGAACAAATATAATATTCTTCCAACATACGTTCAGAACGCTTACCCAGCTCTCTGACCTAGTCAAAGAAGACATCCTGCAGGCAACATGACATTCTGCTCCCTCTGCAGTGTCGATTGTATTTAGCGATAGCCTCAGGTTCCCTTCATCTAAATTCCCCAACTTCAACACTTCCAAGCCTGCTCCTGCTCATTGATAATCCTGGCCATGGAGGGAGAACTCAGGTCTGACAGACTGCTACCCCCTGACACGCGGAGAGGACTGAGGATGATACCGGCTGATAGGAAAGACAATAACTACCTCGTTGACCTTGAAGAGTGTGTCTATTACCATGACGCCCAGCGCCTCTCAAACTTCTGATCATGAGAGGCAGTTGCCATGGTGAGGCTCGGATCGCTTTGTAATATAAACTCCAGGGTGACCTTCCCTAATGGGCGACGACCTTCTATCGCTGTGTTTAAACGCCATTGATTTATCCTGGCCCCCTAACGCTATTGAGATTCACATGCAAATGGGTTCTATTAATTTGGCTAAAATTAAAAGGTCTTCTAAGTTGGGCTAAATTGAAAGGGTCTCTATTGAAGGGTTCTACTTTCAGATTGGAGAGAGATAGAGAGTGTGTGTGTGAGAGAGAGACTCTTACTCACGTATTAGTAATCATCCCAAGTGTCACCTCTTCTTCTCTCCTCTGTCTGATTTAATGGGGACAGATTCAACATGTGCATGGACCTGTGTGTCCTGCTGAGAACAAGGAGAATTACTTAAACATTCATTACTCTTTCTTTACCCATGCAGATAACTTCTAGTACCATCAAAGTGGAGCATAAACTTTGAGTGGCTGAATCAAATGATATTATTTTACCAAATATAGTGAAGTGCTGATTAATATACAAGAAAAGTTTTCAACAAGCAACAGATCTAGCCTAATAGCCTGTGAATGCAAATCACATCTCATAATGCTGTATAACGCCCTGATAAACGTGTATTTATGTATCATTGTTCATCTATGCTAAGATGAGTGCATATGAAACTGATGATATAGCGGTGTGAAAAGCAGAATGTCCACACATTATTATACTGTAGTTCTACTGAGATCCACTGGCCTCTCTCTCCAGTAGAGGGAAGTCTACTCCTATGTGGAATGTGCCTGGTGCCTGCAGCTCAGCCTTAAAGATGGAATCCGCAGTAGGGGGAAACAGCGCCACTGGCCACCAGTAGGGGGAAACAGCGCCACTGGCCACCCCAACACCGTTGTACCCTTGATACTGTTTTTGTTGCCGAGCTGAAGAGCGTCGCTCAGCACTGTAAAAAAAATGTGCAGTACATATTGTGCTGTTCTATCCCGCGTGCAACGATGTCCGATGGGAAAAAACGATGTTTGTTGTTTGAAGTAACTTCTTTGTCGTTGTAATATTGCAAATGGACGAGGCTGTTTCAACATTAAGGATTCCAGCTTCAAGCTCTCAATTCAATTTCAATTATTGGCATGGGAAACACAGTAGATAATAAACAAAACTGAATTAAACAATACAAAATGAACAGTAAACATTACACTCACAAAAGTTCCAAAAGAATAAAGACATTTCAAGTGTCATATTATGTATATATACAGTGTGGTAATGATGTGCAAATAGTTAAAGTACAAAAAGGAAAATAAATAAACATAAATATAGGTTGTATTTACAGTGGTGGTTCTTCACTGGTTTCTCTTTTCTTGTGGCAACAGGTCACAAATCTTGCTGCTGTGATTGCTCACTGTGGTATTTCACCCAATAGATATGGGGATTTATCCAAATTCTTTGTGGCTCTGTGTAATCTGATGGTAGTATGTGTCTCTAATATGGTCATACATTTGGCAGGAAGTTAGGATGTGCAGCTCAGTTTCCACCTCATTTTGTGGACAGTGCATTTTGTGGGTAGTCTTCTCTTGAGAGCCAGGACTGCCTAGGGTGGCCTTTCTCAATAGCAAGGCTATGCTCACCGAGTCTGTACATAGTCAAAGATTTCCTTAATTTTGGGTCAGTCACAGTGGTCAGGTATTCTGCCACTGTGTACTCTCTGTTTAGGGCCAAATAGCATTCTAGTTTGCTCTGTTTTTTTGTAAAACCTTTCCAATGTGTCAAGTAATTCTCTTTTTGTTTTCTCATGATTTGGTTGGGTCTAATTGTGTTGTTGTCCTGGGGCTCTGTGGGCTCTGTTTGTGTTTGTGAACAGAGCCCCAGGACCAGCTTGCTTAGGGGACTCTTCTCCAGGTTCATCTCTCTGTAGGTGATGGCTTTGCTATGGAAGGTTTGGGAATCGCTTCCTTTTAGGTGGTTGTAGAATTTAACGGCTCTTTTCTGGATTTTGATCATTAGCGGGTATCGGCCTAATTCTGCTCTGCATACATTATTTAGTGTTTTACGTTGTACACTGAGGATATTTTTGCAGAATTTTGTATGCAGAGTCTCAATTTGGTGTTTGTCCCATTTTGTGAATTCTTGGTTGGTGAGCGGACCCCAGACCTCACAACCATAAAGGGCAATGGGTTCTATAACTGATTCAAGTATTTTTAGCCAGATCCTAATTGGTATGTTGAATTTTATGTTCCTTTTGATGGCATAGAAGGCCCTTATTGCCTTGTCTCTCGTTCACAGCTTTGTGGAAGTTACCTGTGGCACTGATGTTTAGGCCGAGGTATGTATAGTTTTTTGTGTGCTCTAGGGTGTCTAGATGGAATTTGTTTTTGTGGTCCTGGCAACTGGACCTTTTTTGGAACACCATTATTTTTGTCTTACTGAGATTTACTGTCAGGGCCCAGGTCTGACTTAATCTGTGCAGAAGATCTAGGTGCTGCTTTAGGCCCTCCTTGGTTGGGGAAAGAAGCACCAGACCATCAGCAAACAGTAGACATTTGACTTCAGATTCCAGTAGGGTGAGGCCGGGCGCTGCAGACTGTTCTCTCTCTCTCTCTCTCTCTCTCTCTCTCTCTCTCTCTCTCTCTCTCTCTCTCTCTCTCTCTCTCTCTCTCTCTCTCTCTCGCTCTCTCAGTGTTCTCTTCCCTATGCCCTTGAGCATTCACCCCAGCCCATGGCAGATCTGAGGTGACTGGATGGCGGAGGCATTGTGATGATGGTTATACTGAGACCTCCCATCCTCTCCCCTCCAACAGGCTAAGTGCAGTCTCTGCCACATTACTTACACCTGTCCCATTGTCTTAGTTCCGGGAAGAAGAAGCATTAAATGCATCCATAGCCTCTTATCTTTCTGTGACATGGGTGGCTCTCATCAGGCCAAGCTCCCATCAGAGAAGGAAAATAAGTAGTGTGCTGCACTGACAGTGACTGAGGGTGGTGCCAGAAAGTCACTAGAGAGAGAGAGAGAGAGAGAGAGAGAGAGAGAGAGAGAGAGAGAGAGAGAGAGAGAGAGAGAGAGAGAGAGAGAGAGAGAGAGAGAGAGCGAGAGAGAGATAAAGAGATCTTCAAAACAACTTTCCCCCTAACCTACACAGGTTTGTTTTAGATTGAATTATCAAAATGTTAAAGCTTCATACCATAACTTCATAACATCGTAAATAACACAGCTACAGAGTTCATTACTATGAGAACCACAGCCTAAGCACATGACATCAGGCCCCCTGATCACCACCTGTCTGTCTTGGCATTTCATGCGTTTGGTTGGCCCTGGCACAGAGGCTGCTAACAAGACATACAGAATAAACCCCCCTCTAGCCTAGCGTGTACCCCAACCCACTACCTAATAATAACTGGTCTGCTGGGGTGGACTGGAGGAGAAACCACAGTGCAAGAGAGAGTAGAGGAAGAGGACTGAAACCTAAAGCATGGGAAAGAATGTGAAGCTATAAACGCCTCGAAGAAGGGGCCCACATGGCCGGTCGGTCGACCCTAGTGTTGCGCAATAACCCCTTTATATATAGAAAGAACCCGAGAAGAGGGAAACACAGAGTATTAGTATCTCAGTGACCTGCTATCAGAACACTGCTCTGATTGGTTAGACACAGAAATATTGCTATTGTAATTGATTATTTGGCAAACACTGGGGTTTAGTGGGAACAATAGGTTGTGGGGTTAGGGTGAAACAGTCATGCACAGTGCAAGAGTTCACATAATGTACTGTGCTGGGGCTTTATAATTGCTATCTATTTATATCCAACGGATATTCAATTAGAGAGCTGGTAGATTGTGCACCATTACCTTCCAGAAAAGTATGCACAAGAAGAATATAAGAATCTATGTTAAATGTACTGCTTAGTCAATGTAGGAACAAGTGACCAAGTGCATCCTTCCAGTGCCAGGCATAGACCAGATGTTTCCTTCTGGTCCACTTGGATTATCTTCTGCTGACACAGCTAAACAAAAAGGGGCACAGGGGGGCTAGCTACACCATAACGCTCTCCTTAGACAGGTTGCATCAAGGGTGCTGTGGTGGAAGGAGTTGTAAATGTTCTTGTAGGATTCTGCAGGGTTCCTCTCTCTGCACCATGTTTGCCTGCCTGCCTCTCTCTCTCTCTCTCTCTCTCTCTCTCTCTCTCTCTCTCTCTCTCTCTCTCTCTCTCTCTCTCTCTCTCTCTCTCTCTCTCTCTCTCTCTCTCTCTCTCTCTCTCTCTCTCTCTACTCACAGCTGGCCAAGCAACAGTAATATGCAGCCCAGATACATTCCTTACCATAACTTGGAGAAGCCGTTTTCTATTTTTGCCAGCCTGGACCCTGCCAAGGGCTTCCCTGGCATAGAGTAGAAGAGAGGGATGAGAGGGAGAGAAATTGAGGGTGTTGTGTTTCTGAAGTGCCTGTGGTGCTACACTCAGATGAACAGATGAGCAGTGAGGGCAGGGAGTGAGAGAATGAGAGATGAAGGGAGGGAAGGAGGGAAAGAGGGAGAGGAGGGAGAGAAGGGGGTCAGTGCTGGGAAGGGAAGGAGCTGCTCCTTCTGAGTGTGTGAGGTGTGAGAAGGACATACTGTATAAACCTACAATATGAGCAGAACCACCTTCTTTGAGGTAAGACTGGCTTTTGAATGTATACTTGAACATATAGGGGTCCTCAACAGTTTGAAATCCTATTTTAAGTTATGTGTTTTAAACACATTTATGTCATAGTGCTGTGGTGGCATGTGGAAATTAGTTACCTTTATAAAGTTGAATATTAATTTCCATTATCATGACTACACTAAGTCTGTGTTACGCATAATAGGAGCGTTATTGTATTTGTTGTGTTTTGAGAGTCCCCTAGAACAGTATAGTGTTGACAGACTACAGCAGAAGTTTGAAACCTCTTATAAGAGGCATCAGCCGAATTGAGCATTATTTATGTGAACACTAATGACAAGAACGGAAGTCTGGGTCAGGAATGGGTTAAGAAAAGTAATGACCGTTAGAATGATACTGGGTCACATCAGTCCAAACAGAGTGAGAGTGGTCAATTATAGAAAAGTGTGTCGATGCGTGAATACATTTGAGAAACAATGCTAGTTAGCAATGCTGCATTAATTATCACTTGAATTGTGTCTCATTGTATTTCATTGGCAATCAATCTAACAAATGATTGCTCTGTCTGGGTAAAAAGAAATGCTTCTCACATTTAGCTCTTTGGATAATCTTCTATCACACTTGACGGCATCTTCTTATTCTAATTGCGATAACCTTTGCAATAAAATGGACAGCAAAGCAGTCTGACTTTAATATTCGGAGAAATCCTCCTTGGTCTTTGGTCTCATTATAACTCTGTGAATTTTCATTATGACTATGTGAAACGCTTCAGTTTCCTCCAACAGCTTTGCACGGGGCCCCTGAGCCATGGGGTGACCGTTCATGTCACATCTAATCTAATCAATAATTATGTCATTAGCTTTAGCTTTCACTGACTTGGTGGTACAGCATATTGCTGCTGCCATGCTAGCTGTGCTAACTCTAATAGCATGTCTGCTAGGCTAGCTAATTCTCTCTCTGTGGTCTAATCATAAACAAGCACATGTGTAATTGAGTACTAGAGCAACCAGTCTGTCATCCGCCCGATTTATTGCCTCCCACTGGCATGTTCTCAGAGCTAGTCAGAGTTACAGGGAAGCCACATGCCAAATTAAAACACATTCCCATTGCTGTGGTCTAGTCTAGAGATAAACAACATTAGGGAGAGAAACCTCAGGTATCCGTCTCGTAAGATATTAATTCAAATAAAGAACATGAGGTGAAAGGCAACTCCAAGACAGCAAACTAGCATTAGTTTACTTGATACTTGTTTATGTCATTAGTGATAACAGGCTATTATTAGCGTTAGCCATGCTAATATTTTTAGATGCCTCTTCGGTTTCATTTACTTATATTTATCACCTGGCACATGTATGATGAATAACTTTTATGTACTTATTTTAGTTTGAGGGTAATTGTTTGGTTATTAAATGTATCTACTGTAATTATGTATTGATATTTTTTCTTTCTTTATGCGGTGCAGCGGAACATCAGAAGAACTGTAATTATATTATATATTTGTTTAACAATGTGTCAAATAATCCCGTAAGGGATGGGTCGCTAATAGACAATTTGACACTTATTTTTTTTTTATTAATGAATTCCTTCATTCATTTATCACTTCCAGTGTTTTAGCTAAAACACTAGCTCCAACACCCTCAAGTATCCGTCTCGTAAGATAATTATAAAATAAAGACCACAATGGTGAAAGCCAACCCCAAGACAGCAGACTAGCATTAATGAATGTATACTTAGTTTATGTCTGGGCGGCAGGTAGCTTAGTGGTCAAGAGCTTTGTGCCATTAACTGAAAGGTCGCTGGTTCTAATCCCCGAGCCAACTAGGTGAAAAATCTGTCGATGTGCCCTTGAGCAAGGCACTTAACCCTAGTTGCTCTGGATAAGAGCGTCTGCTAAATGACAAAAATGTCATGTTAGTGTTGTGCTGATAGGCTAATATTAGCATTAGCCATGCTAATATTTCTAGATGTCTTTTTTGTTTCATTTACTTAAATGTATCTATTAATAATAAGCCATTTAGCAGACGCTTTTATCCAAAGCGACTTACAGTCATGCGTGCATACATTTTTTTTTGTGTATGGGTGGTCCCGGGGATCGAACCCACTACCTTGGCGTTACAAGCGCCGTGCTCTACCAGCTGAGCTACAGAGATCCACTATTATATTTACTTATTTTTGTTTAGGGATTATTGTTTGGTTATATGTGTCTACTGCTATTATGTATTAATAATTGTTATTTCTTTATGCGGTGCAGCGGAACATCGGAAGAATCACTGTAATGTATATTGCATTTGTTTAACAATAGCTACGTTTCCATCCATTTGTCGAAACAAATATTCGCACAAGAAAATTTGCATTTTAGCGGTAGCGGTCTGTTTCTGTCAAACTGGCTTGTTCCATCAAAACCTGTATGTAATAGCGTAGTGTGCATAAAAAGCACCTTGTCATATAACTTTTCAATTGCCGAATAAAAAACAGAAGTTCTATGTTTTCCATCCCATTAAAAACTCTGTCTATGGTTTTGGCACAAAAAGTATTGCAATAAACAGCTACATTTGTACCAAAAACATTTAATGTGCCCACTCTGGTCTTGGCACATGCGCTCTACCCACTGGGGACTATTCAGCGTTGGTTCAACGTAATTTCATTGAAATGACTTGGAAACAATCAACCAGTGTGTGTCCAGTGGGGAGCTAAACGCTTGCAGACTGGCTACATGATGAGATTATGGATAAGAGTCAGATCATTTTTAGTTGTCAACGATCATCATGTCACTAGCATATTAAGACCCTCAATATTTATTGGAAAGGAGCATCAAGCTCATCAACGTGCACTTTCATCACCCTGTGAAGTTCATCATAACTTATTTCATCTGTAGCCTAATAAACTGCATGCTTTGACTAAAATGTAAATGTATTCATCCCTCCCGGTGTTTTAGCTAGAATGCTAAAACATCTTTAGCTAAAACACTAGCTCCAGCACTCAGAGACATCAGTGGATCTGTCAGCCATTACTTAGAGTGTGTTGCTGGGAAGGCCTTGTCCATCACTCATCATTACTAGTGTATTTACAGCAGGTGGAGGGGGGGCTAAGGCAGATTTAAGGCAGGCTGTCAATAGGGAGAGCACGGAAATCAACTGCTCCTGATTTACAACAACAGTCATTGTCTGGCCAGGGGAGTGGTTTGACAGCTTTTAAAGAGAGAATAGACACATCTCAATCATCTAGTATCTTTGCGTGAGCGGACTTGGGTAGGCAAGGCAAAGTGAATACATGTACAGTATGTGCTACGCCATTTACTATTGCCTTCAATTCAATTGTCATTCCCTTATGGTCAGTTATGATATGGTTTGACATTACAACTATTATGTGTAGTTTGTAGATCAGCAATTTCAGGACTTTTATATTTACAGGGTTGTCTTTCTCTCATCTCTGGTTTGACACCAGCGGGACTTTGCTCTCTCTCTCTCTCTCTCTCTCTCTCTCTCTCTCTCTCTCTCTCTCTCTCTCTCTCTCTCTCTCTCTCTCTCTCTCTCTCTCTCTCTCTCTCTCTCTCTCTCTCTCTGCTCCATCAGCAGAACCTTGTGTCCCCCTGAGAGCGGAGAGACATCTATGATAATTGGATTGACAAGGGCACCGCGACACTGAGTACAAACTGTTTTACACGGCACCACGCTGATGACACCCCCGACACTCCTCTCCTCGCACACCATCAGCTAGACAAACACCCCTGTATTGCAGTTATGGTAGCTCTCTAATGCAATAGCACATCATAACATCAAAACATCACATCACAGGCAAGCAGGGGTGAGGATGGAATTGACTCATTGTCCATCCTTGGTGGGCCTCTCTCTCTCTCTACCCCCCCTCTCTCTACCCCCCACCCCCCTCTCTCTACCCCCCACCCCCTCGCTCTCTCTCTCTCTCTCTCTCTCTCTCTCTCTCTCTCCTCTCTCTCTCTCTCTCTCTCTGTCTCCCTCTCTCTCTCTCTCTCTCTCTCTCTCTCTCTCTCTCTCTCTCTCTCTCTCTCTCTCTCTCTCTCTCTCTCTCTCTCTCTCTCTCTCTCTCTGTCTCCCTCTCTCTCTCTCTCTCCCCCTCTCTCTGTGCTTTTCTTTAGCTGTGCATTCAGCAAAACTTTAGTTATCCATTAGAAGGTTATTACACTATCCAGTAAAAGAGCAATTTAGATACGACAGCTCTGCTGAGCTCCACACTATGGATAGCCCACCGAGTGCTTTCAGGGCAGATTGCAGCCGCCCGTCGACGGGCCTCTCTGTGGATATACGGTAGATCACCACCTGACAAAGGCTAATTTAGATTAAAAAGATCTGCCTTCACTGCAACCTCCGCCAGACTCGACGCATCCTTCTTGACTTGGACTAGTTCGCAAAGTCACCCCTCTTGAAAAGGAAGGATGCTCTTTTCGACCTCCACCTTTGGTTTTTGAGGTCATGTGATAATATAGGTAGCCAGGCTGTGACTGAAGGGTGCTCTTGGGTGAGATTATCGATATTGGCTTGAGTGGAACTATCTTGTGGTGTCAGGGGACAGTTGGTAAGATGTTGACTCAAAGACAGTTTGACTGGATGAAGAATTAGATGCAAGCTGTCCTCTCAACTTCAGTTTGGACAAATCAAGCCTGAAAACGTCATCTCTGTGGCTTTCCATGACAATGGTGAAGGTATGATTGAATACTCACTATGCTAAGAGAGACAGAAGCCTGGTATAGGCTGTGTATTACTTGAAGAAGCCACTAAGAAAGCTGCATTGAACCTACTTCTTCTTCTTCTTGAGAGTGAGGCTGACTAAGGTCAGGGTGTTACTGCTGGGAAGTGTTGATGAGACAGCGGAGTCAGCGGACAGGGAACGATGCTACCAACAGATAATCACACTGACACTTCCTGATTTACTGACACTTATCCTGAACTTTTCGATCTGCCAGTCCTCCTGTAGGCATTGTGTAACGTCCAGAAGTTGTACATGCTGCTTACTGGCTACTGGCTACTGTATACTGTTTGATGTCACCCACCAGGTTTTCTCTCCCACAGGTGGAGGTTCTGGATGGCAGGACCAGGCAACAGCTGTGTTTTCTAGATAAGGTAGGCTACAGCCCACGCCCTGGCTATTAGTCCTGACAAAATATTCAGAATATTCAGAAGTCTATGACAAGTGCATGAATTATAGTTCAAATAGCATGAGCTTGAACATCTAGGTTATCATGGAAGTATTTTAATATGTTGGTGTTACTTATACTCATTTCACTGATAATGTATCTCTATTTCCAGGTGGAGCCCCATGCTACAATAGGAGAAATCAAGAGTCTTTTTCACAAGTCATGTATGTGTTTGTTGTCTGCCTTCATCAAATCAATCAAATCAAATGTTATTTGTCACATGCGCCAAATACAACAGGTGTAGACCTTACCGTGAAATGCTTACTTACAAGCCCTTAACCAACAATGCAGTTCAAGAAATAGAGTTAAAAAAAGATTTACTAAATAAACGAAAGTATATATTTTTATAAAAGGTAACACATGAAAATAACAATAACGAGGCTATATACAGGGGGTACCGGTACCGAGTCAATGTGGTACAGGTTAGTCAAGGTAATTTGTACATGTAGGTAGGGGGGGATCAATGTAAATAGTCCTGGTGGCCATTTTATTAATTGTTCATCGGTCTTATGGCTTGGGGGTAGAAGCTGTTAAGGAGCCTTTTAGACCTAGACTTGGCGCTCCGGTACCGCTTGCCGTGCGGTAGCAGAGAGAACAGTCTATGACTTGGGTGAACTTGCAAACTTGCTAGTCTGCGTTTGTTTACTTATAATCTAGTCTAGAAGTTATATGGTCCATGTGTGTAGCCAGACTGACCAGATGCTATGTCTAGTGAGTCTGGAACTGTCGGAGGCAATGAGAGCAATACAGCTGAAGTCTACTCCATTGTGATTAATTACTACTAGGCCTGAAGCCAAACTAAACTGTGTGTGTGTGTTTGTTTGTGTGTTTGTGTGTGTGTGTGTTTCTGTGTTTCTGTGTGTTTCTGTGTGTGTGTGTGCGCGTGTATGTGCGTGTGTCTCAGATCAACAGTTGTATCCAGCTCGACAGGACCTCAAGCTCGACCCCAGTAAGTGAATACTGTATGTGTTTAGATAACTAGTACTATCAATCTAAACTGAGTGCTGCTGGAGTGTTGAGTTAGTTTTATATCCTCATTTGTTTTTAAACATTTGATTGCATTGGATATTTAATACAATACAATCTACAAAGTTAAAAGCTGGAACAAAAGCTAGATAGCTAATAAATTCTCTGTTGTCCCTGTTGTCAGGGTGTGACGTGATGATTAGGTTGTAAACTAGCATGTACACTCTTAATATAGCTTGTTACTGAAGAGAAAAGGTCTACCGTTATGCAATCTCATTTAGCAGAAAACACTGTAGCTAAATGGGTCAATATCTACCCTGTTGAGCTTACACTAAAATTACTTTCAATTATTTCTCCACGTAACAGGTTAGGAGTAAGGTCACCTAGCTGAGCTTGTAGGACAAGAGAACATGAAACATGAATTGGTTCTAATAGAGAAATATTCTTAGAATCCATGTCCTTGGTCTGTGTGAAAAGGAGCAGGACAACCAATCTCTGCATTTTATTTTCACAAGGTCTTGTTTATAATATTTTTCAGAAGGAAAATCACTGAGGGATGACGATGTATTACAAAACCTACCAGTTGGGACCACAGCAACCATGTATTTTAGGGACCTGGGTCCACAGGTCGGGTGGACAATGGTAAGAGGCTGTGACATACAATAGATTCAAACTGTAGTCCCCCATCAGACTCTTATTAACTTTGGCATGAGCCTCTTCTTTCAAGTTTCATGTTTATTTGACATGTGTAATGTCATCTTGGACATCTTACAACCCTTTTCTTCTATTGGCAGGTGTTTTTAGCGGAGTACATTGGTCCCCTGTTTATCTACCTCCTGTTCTATTTCCGAGTTCCGTATATCTACTCACACCAGGATGCCTTCACCTCCAGCCCCTACTCAGTGGTCACGTAAGTCAGGCACTAATACACCCAATAATATACTGATCAGTTACAACTAACATCCAAATCCAACATTTGTCTTTCTTTCTCTTTCTTTGACTTCATCCCCCCTCCCCCTCTTCCTCTCTCTCTTCCCACCTGACTATCTTCCTCTCGCTCTTCCCACCTGACTATCTTCCTCTCTCTCTTCCCACCTGACTATCTTCCTCTCTCTCTTCCCACCTGACTATCTTCCTCTCTCTTCCCACCTGACTATCTTTCTCTCTCTCTTCCCACCTGACTATCTTCCTCTCTCTCTTCCCACCTGACTATCTTCCTCTCTCTCTTCCCACCTGACTATCTTCCTCTCTCTCTTCCCACCTGACTATCTTCCTCTCTCTCTTCCCACCTGACTATCTTCCTCTCTCTTTGTCTCTCTCTCTCTTCTCTCCTTCAGACTAGCCTGTGCCTGTCACACCTGCCACTACATCAAGAGGTTGATTGAGACTATCTTTGTGCACCGGTTCTCCCATGGTACCATGCCTCTCAGGACTATAGTCAGGGTACGGACCACATACTCCAGAACACCGTTTCACTTTGACTTGAGCTACTTTACTTTAAGGTCATGTAATTTATAGTACTACTATCATACTTTGCAGTGCTCCTTTACATTAGGGTCATGTAATTTACAGTATAATGTCAATTCCAACTACTTCTCCTCAAATTCTCAATACAAAACATACAGTGCTGTTCTGTCTTTGTCCTATCAAAGGTGTCTTATACACTGCAGCAGTATCATTCTCTGATTAGAGCATAGAAATGCAATTATACATATTTTACAATAATAATATATGAGTTTGATTAGAAACTGCCAAATTGGCAGTATGCTTACTTGTGTTTCCCTCTCTTTCTGTCAGAACTGTGTATATTACTGGGTCTTCTCAGCATGGTTAGCGTTCTACATCAACCATCCACTGTACACACCACCATGTAAGTCCTCTATCATTCAGACCTACCACTCAGTGCCTCAACAAGACTTACAGTCCCTCCTTAGCTCCATAAATAGGTACACCACATCACAATAATAAGAATATCACATCTCTCAAGGGCTCACCAAAACATCTAAACTAACCAATGGCTTATGTCTCTCCACAGCGTATGGGGATATGCAAGTGAACTATGCACTGGCCATATTTGTGGTATGTATTGCTGACAGAAACCCAAAGAGGTCGTAAACATGAGACATCATTATTACAGATGACTTGGACGTGTGTGAACCCGATATGTGTTTGTGTTTTGACTGCAGCTCTGTGAGTTAGGGAATTTCTCCATTCACGTGGCCCTGAATAACCTCAAGGCAGAAGGTGGGCCCAAGTGCAAAAAGTTCCCTCACCCGACGAAGAACCCATTCACATGGCTGTTCTTCTTCGTGTCCTGCCCCAATTATACCTACGAGGTCAGGCTGAAGACTATGATAATGTTTTGTGACTATATAGCAGAGGTTTATGGAATTATCAATGTTTGCCAGTCAGGAAGAGTCACACACGTCTGTTAATAATACAGAATATCAACGGAGTAACAAAATATCTGTATTTCTTATCATTAGGTAGGAGCCTGGGCGAGTTTCTCTGTCATGACCCAGTGTCTACCAGGTCAGTTGATTCACATCATATTTTATACATTTTATACATTCAAGTTTATTTCCCATATCTAATGAATACACTGGCCATTTTACTCACCCAAGCATTTTATATACACTACTTGTTTGTGTGTTGCCACTAAGGTACAATACATGCTCTATTATTTCTCTGTCCCTCCACAGTGGCCTTGTTCACCTTCTTAGCGTTCATTCAGATGACTATCTGGGCCAAAGGGAAGCATAAAACCTACGTCAGGGAGTTTATGGACTACCCCAATCTGCGTATGCCAATAATCCCGCTCCTCCTCTGACCACACTACAAAGGTTTACCATTCTGACTGTAGAAGTATTGGGGGCTTCAGCCTGCTTGAAAGGTTGTGGTGATTAGTGGGTCACTGTGTTTCACACAAAGCAAGAAGACCCACTGCTCCTTCATCTATAGCCATGGCAATGGTCTGTTATCTTTTCAACAACCACTATGCAAGGATAGACTATGCCATTGGCTTGGAAAGAGAAGCAAACTAACAGTGTTAAGGATTCATAGACATGGAGTATTGTTGATGTGTGGATTCACTTTTTATGAATATACTGTCTAATAGTGAATTCACAGAAAGGAATATGTCATCTCAACAATACTGTTGATTAACTGCTTATGAGAATGTTCCCATTAATAATGTTTAGTTAAATGATTGAAACACATCTATATTGATGAGTTATTAGTATTAGTCATGTTACTGACCATGATGATTGACTGTTACAATGCAGCTTTAGACAGTGGAAATCATCAGAAACTATGAAGTTATGAATATATGATTGAAGTTATATATAATCTACCATATTATTTAGTTATAAGTTATTGTGCATTTGCTAGAGGAAATGTGTGTATGTAACTTGATATGATATACCTGTTTAGGAAGTCTTCAGGAACAATATTTATTATGGCTGACGTGTAACGGGGCTATTTTCAGTATTTGCAGAGTAAGTAGAGTAGGGAAAGCGGAGTGTGTTAACTGAGAAGTGTTCTAGAGCCAGGAAAATGGAAAATAAAACTTTAGCAGATGTTCTAAGTTTTAAAGCAGATTTTTTCCCCCCTCTACAATGAAGCTGTACATGTTTGAATGTAACGAGCAACCTGATGATTTTAACTTTGTGAGACGATTGAGGATAATTCACTGATTTATTACTTTATATATTGTTCAATATAACTACAATCTGACAAATTCTCAGGAGTTACTAGATGTAAAAGGTACTGTTACATACTGTACAAATTACAGCCAAACTTGTATAAAGTGTACATAACAAATAAATCATGTTGATCATTTAAAATATACAAGTCTTCTATCATGTCAATTCATCTAAAAGGAGTCATGCATATTTCACAAAGAATCAGTCGATGTTTACAGAAAATATTTATTTGAAATTATTATTATCGCAGAGACAATTTAATGTTATTTTTTATGTATAATCTCTGATTAGCAAACTAATAATTGATCTGCCATTTACATAGAACTTCAAAATTGTATACACACAAGGAAGCGCAATGTTTGAACAGTATATATAGGCTTACAAAATCACATCATCATTTCAATATGAATTCAATAGCAGCAAATGCATTTTTACAGTCAAAGTCTCTATTGCACTAGTAGATTTTCATTTATCAAAACCAAAGGCCAAACAAAACAGATCATCTTCCTTGGCATTATAAGAGCATATGAAGCGAATACAGGCATTGTTTTTGGTAACAGTTCAATGTTACAATTTTCTTGCAGAAATGTAGCGCTGCAACTGCTGGGAATGTTTCCTCTTTCAATCAGTCTCTCACCAGTCACCAGTAGTGTCACCAACTAGTCAACCTCCCTCCACTATCCTCCACTTAGTCTTCTGGGAGCGTTCAATTCTCCAGACAACTCTTCCTGTCTGGGTTTCTGGTGTGTGTGTGTGTATGTTTACGCGTGCATGTGTGTAGGTGTGTGCGTGTGTTTTACGTGTGTGTGTGTGTCTGTGTGCGTGTGTGGGGAGGGACGTTTCATTTCCCCAGACAACTTAGGGGTGTGACCTTAATTTCTTTTCTCCGTGCCCCAGCGGCCCTCGGGTGCAGCACCATGCCATCATCCTCTCCTGACTGCTGCTTCGCAAAGTTCACAAACACCTGGAGAGAGGAGAGAGATACACCAGGGAATAAACATAGTCAAGAGCCAAAATGGACACTTATTAACCTTGGATAAAAATTACAAGAGAACACTGGATACCTGGGGGGATACACATACCAGAGAATAAACATCTTACATTCACAGAATTAAGATCCAAAAAGTCAGCCTTTTATCCTTTGAAGTCCTGCAAGATGGTATGAGGAAAAATGACACTGGATAGAAGATGGCTGATGTGTAAGAATGTGGATATGGGTGACGCAGGAGTCTATTTGACACATGGGTGACACAATTTGACTTGAGCAAGGGTGTCAGAATACGATGGTTTCAATTCCATCTATATTTACTTTGCTTATCAATAGATGCAAATATTGAGAGGTCCTGTATTTGTTACATAAAATGCTAACAATGGAGGTATTTCCCACTTCTGAACTCGTTATAGTTTTTAGAACTCGTTAAGTCCATAGATTTCTTAGGTGTTTCTTACTGAACTTAGATCAATAAAGAACATAGAATATATTTCCTGGCTGCTGTCCTTTCATCTCTGGTTAGTAATTATCTCATGAGCCTTACTCAAAGTCTCTGTCTCGCTAGCTAGACCTTCAACAACAAAGTTGAGCGAGAAAGACTAGGTGAGTGTTTACCTGATCTAGTGTTGTCTGGGAGACGGAGTAGTCCTCTATATTGAGGCAGTCCTTGTTGGCCAGGACCAGCTGGAAGATCCTAGCCAAGGAGGAAGAGGCGATTTCATACTGCAGAGTGTTGTAGTGTTTCTCCCTCTGGACACAGCCAGGGAAGGTGCTCTCCATGAAGGCCTCGGCTGGGTTCAGGTCTGGGGGACAACCTGATGTGGAGGCCTGGATCTTCATGGTGACCACATAACCATCACCAAACCTACAAACACACAGTCCAATACAATCCAGGGCTGGTTAGACTCATAGTAGATAATTGGGTAAAGATGAAGAAGGTACATGCAGGGAAATAGTATTTTATTTTACAGTTTGTACTGTAACATTAAGGCAGTAGCTTTAACTTTGTGGGTTTCAGATCTATTCACTAAACTATTCAGTAGTAACTATATCTGAAGGAAATGTGAGAAATAACCTACTTGTATTTGAGGTGCTGGATGGTACCAAGACACTGGAAGGTTCCATTGACCATAATAGCCAGACGGGTACACAGAGCCTCACACTCCTCCATACTGTGTGAGGTGAGGACCACTGCTCGGCCATCCTGGATTACACTCATTATGGAGTTCCACAGGAAACGACGTGAGTGGGGGTCCATGCCAGTGGTGGGCTCGTCCTGGATAGTAACACACATAGAAACATCTTCAGATACACACTAACAAGCAGAATACAGAACAATTTCTTATTTCCCCTTAACCCCCTAACTGAAGAAACATGGATGACTCCAGTAATGGTGAGCTCACCAGCAGGACCAGTGGAGGACAGCCGATCATGGCGATGGCCGTGGATAGTTTTCTCTTGTTGCCGCCGCTGTAGGTCCCGGCTGTGTGGCCAGCATATTCAGCCAGACCCAGCTTCTGAATGGCCCAGTCTGCCACCTGAGACAGGATAGGGACACATTACTGCCACCTCTACCTGGCTAAATAAATAAATAATAATAATATAATAATAACAATAATAATTTGGTGGGTGCGTATATTGTGTTTTTATTGCTTATCCCAACTCTCCTTGAGACACCCTTGGAGAGTGGGTTCACGGCCAGGGTCAATAAAGGGTAAATAAACAAGTGGGTTTGTGAAATACATTAATACACTGTGGTGGATATACAGTTGAAGTCGGAAGTTTACATACACATTAGCCAAATACATTTAAACTCAGTTTTTCACAATTCCTGACATTTAATCCTAGTAAAAATTCCCTGTCTTAGGTCAGTTATGATCACCACTTTATTTTAAGAATGTGAAATGTCAGAAGTTTTTTTTTAAACTATTATATATATATTTTTTTAGGGGGTAGATAAGCTTTAATATTGCAGATAGATTGTAACTTCCATCAATGTAATTGTCTGCATCACTTCCAATCCCCCATATGTTTTTTTTTTCTCGCATATATATATACAGTGGGGAGAACAAGTATTTGATACACTGCCGATTTTGCAGGTTTTCCTACTTACAAAGCATGTAGAGGTCTGTACTTTTTATTATAGGTACACTTCAACTGTGAGAGACGGAATCTAAAACAAAAATCCAGAAAATCACATTGTATGATTTTTAAGTAATACATTTGCATTTTATTGAACTGTATAAAAGACACCTGTCCACACACTCAATCAAACAGCCTCCAACCTCTCCACAATGGCCAAGACCAGAGAGCTGTGTAAGGACATCAGGGATAAAATTGTAGACCTGCACAAGGCTGGGGTGGGCTATAGGACAATAGGCAAGCAGCTTGGTGAGAAGGCAACAACTGTTGGCGCAATTATTAGAAAATGGAAGAAGTTCAAGATGACGGTCAATCACCCTCAGTCTGGGGCTCCATGCAAGATGTCACCTCGTGGGGCATCAATGATCATGAGGAAGGTGAGGGATCAGCCCAGAACTACACGGCAGGACCTGGTCATTGACCTGAAGAGAGCTGGGACCACAGTCTCAAAGAAAACCATTAGTAACACACTACGCCATCATGGATTAAAATCCTGCAGCGCACGCAAGGTCCCCCTGCTCAAGCCAGCGCATGTCCAGGCCCATCTGAAGTTTGCCAATGACCATCTGGATGATCCAGAGGAGGAATGGGAGAAGGTCATGGGGTCTGATGAGACAAAAATAGAGCTTTTTGGTCTAAACTCCACTCACCATGTTTGGAGGAAGAAGAAGGATGAGTACAACCCCAAGAACACCATCCCAACCGTGAAGCATGGAGGTGGAAACATCATTCTTTGGGGATGCTTTTTTGCAAAGGGGACAGGACGACTGCACCGTATTACATTTACATTTTAGTCATTTAGCAGACGCTCTTATCCAGAGCGACTTACAGTTAGTGAATACATATATATATATATATATATATACTTTTTTTTTTTTTATATACTGGCCCCCCGTGGGAATCAAACCCACAACCCTGGCGTTGCAAACGCCATGCTCTATCAACTGAGCTACATCCCTGCCGGCCATTCCCTCCCCTACCCTGGACGACGCTGGGCCAATTGTGCGCCGCCCATGAGTCTCCCGGTCGCGGCCGGCTGCGACAGAGCCTGGATTCGAATCAGGATCTCTAGTGGCACAGTTAGCACTGCAAAGCAGTGCCTTAGACCACTGCGCCACTCAGGAGCTACATTGAGGGGAGGATGGATGGGGCCATGTATCGCAAGATCTTGGCCAACAACCTCCTTCCCTCAGTAAGAGCATTGAAGATGGGTCGTGGCTGGGTCTTCTAGCATGACAACGACCCGAAACACACAGCCAGGGCAACTAAGGAGTGGCTCCGTAAGAAGCATCTAAAGGTCCTGGAGTGGCCTAGCCAGTCTCCAGACCTGAACCCAATAGAAAATCTTTGGAGGGAGCTGAAAGTCCGTATTGCCCAGCGACAGCCCCGAAACCTGAAGGATCTGGAGAAGGTCTGTATGGAGGAGTGGGCCAAAATCCCTGCTGCATGTGTGTGCAAACCTGGTCAAGACCTACAGGAAACGTATGATCTCTGTAATTGCAAACAAAGGTTTCTGTACCAAATATTAAGTTCTGCTTTTCTGATGTATCAAATACTTATGTCATGCAATAAAATGCAAATTAATTACTTAAAAATCATACAATGTGATTTTCTGGATTTTTGTTTTAGATTCCGTCTCTCACAGTTGAAGTGTACCTATGATAAAAAGTACAGACCACTACATGCTTTGTAAGTAGGAAAACCTGCAAAATCGGCAGTGTATCAAATACTTGTTCTCCCCACTGTATATATATACTGTGATGTCACGAGAGGCTGTGTCCTGGAGGGACGTTACATCCCCCTGAGGTGGCTGCAAACCCAGACAGCTATGGCTCCATCTGCTGGTATGGTCGGGAACTCCAACCCTCTGTGGCCAATCTTCCCACGCAGCTGAAACCAATCAGGGGCTGATAGGCTGGGGTTGTTTTGGGAAGGGAGAGACACGGTCTGGAAGGTGGGCTGGGAGAAGAAGAGAATTGTGTTATAATTTCGTTAGTTGCCGAAGACCTTTAATAAAAATCCTTGTTTTGGTTGAACCTGGACTCCTTGCACTACTTGGGCAACCCCGCTGGAAGCGGTAGCCTCTCGTGGCATCACAGATGGTGGAGAATACAGGCACGCTCAAGCGTTAATAGTGCATGTCAGAGGAGGATACCGAAGGTTTGATCACCCAGTTTTCCAAGTTGGCCGTAGGCTCCCCCGCTCGACTGAAATGGAGGACATATTGAAAGCCCTTGTTGCTGGCCAGCAAGCCCAGATGCAAGCAAACGTGGCTCTCTTGGAGGAGCAAAGAAAGCCAACCTTCTGAAGGCAGAGGAATTGCAGTTGCAGAGACAGAGGGTGGTCCAAAATACCCGCCCAATAAAGGCAAGTGACTTTATATCTAAGATGGGAGCTACCGATGACATTGAGGCATACCTGCATGCATTTGAGGCCACGGCCACTAGGGAAGCCTGGCCCAAGCAACAGTGGGTTGGTCTGTTAGCCCCCTTCCTAACCGGGAAGCGCTGAATGCTGTCCGGGACCTGGGCCCTGACCAGGTTACTGACTATGATGCCCTGAAGTCTGAGATCCTCAGCAGATATGGACTCACAAAGTTTGGTATGGCCCAGCGCTTTCACAGCTGGACCTTCCAACCAGACCAACCTCCTCGGGCGCAGATGCATGAACTTGTCCGAATCGCAAGGAAATGGCTGGATCCGCAGAGGAATACAGCAGCGGCGGTGGTGGAGGCCGTTGTGGTGGATCGTTACCTACGCGCCCTGCCTTATGAGGCAAAACGGTTCATCAGTCAACAGGCCTTGACCACGGCTGATCTGACCGTGGAAGCTGTGGAAAAGTACCAGGCCACAGCGGAGATGCTGAATGCTTCCCGAAAAGACCCCAGGAGTGCGGCCCCACCACAAATGGGAAGAACCCGTCCAAAGGACCCGAAGGTCTCGAACCCAGCCACGCCAGGACTTATCCCGGCTCCAGGGGGAGCCAGAAACCAGGCGGGTCCAAGAAGAGTACACCAGGAGGGGAAACTCGACAGTGTTACCGGTGTGGGGAGAGGGGACATATCTCCTGGCAGTGTGGGAAACCAGCCGATGAACCTATGCCCACTGCGGAGTCCTCCAGCTCAGCACCCACACACCGTTTGCCTCGCTCTTGGGAGTCGTAGATGGCGGCCCAGATCGACCCCCCACCTGCCCGGTAACTGTGAATCACCAGATGTGGAGGCCTTACTGGATTCTGGTAGCCGGGCCACCCTGGTGCGTAAGGATTTGGTGGGCCCAACGTGTCTGACCCAGGGGAAAGTCCTCCCAGTTTCCTGTGTCCATGGGGACACCAGAGAATACCCCATTACTGAACTTACAATGACCAGCACACGGGGAACCATACACACGACGGCGGGGGGTGGTTGATTCCCTCCCCGTCCCTGTCCTAATTGGACGAGACTGCCCAGCCTTTTACCCACTCTGGAGAGAGTCTCAGGAGAGGATAACCCGAGTACCTCGGAAACGGAGAGGCAAGACTCATCCTGGGAAGGCTCGGTGCAATCCTCCGAACTACTCACTCCCGCCCGGGCTCTGATAGGGATGGCAGGGGCCCAGACCGACACAGAGACGGGAGCTACAGAATCTGGACAAAGAACTGTCTGGTCTGAAGGGGACCGCTGAGAGGTATCGCTTTGTTAAAGCAACAGTTAGACATGAAGACAGAAGAGTTAGATATCCTCCAGGCTAAACTCCAACAGAGCTCCTTCCATAAGCAACAGGGGGAGCTGGAGAGGCTGCGCAGGACCATCGAGGAGTGTGAGGAGACCCTGCGCAGTAGTAAGGAGGTCCAGAAGAAGGCAGAGGAGAAGTACAAGGTGTTGGAGAACAAGATGAAGAATGCGGAGGCAGAGAGAGAAGGAACTGAAAGCTGCTCAACAGAAGCTAAACTCTGCTAAAACCAAGGCTGATGCGTCAGTAAGAAACTCAAGGAGAGACAACAGGAGGCTGAGTCCCTGGTCCTAGAGGTGGAGGAGTTGAAGAGAGAGCAGGCTGGCAAGCACCACGGAAATGCGGACGCCCTCTCCCGGCGTGATGCCTTCTTCACTGCCTTTACCCCGACGAGGACGTCGGTCCCGAGGAGGGGGATGTGTGATGTCACGAGAGGCTGTGTCCTGGAGGGACGTTACATCCCCCTGAGGTGGCTGCAAACCCAGACAGCTATGGCTCCATCTGCTGGTATGGTCGGGAACTCCAACCCTCTGTGGCCAATCTTCCCACGCAGCTGAAACCAATCAGGGGCTGATAGGCTGGGGTTGTTTTGGGAAGGGAGAGACACGGTCTGGAAGGTGGGCTGGGAGAAGAAGAGAATTGTGTTATAATTTCGTTAGTTGCCGAAGACCTTTAATAAAAATCCTTGTTTTGGTTGAACCTGGACTCCTTGCACTACTTGGGCAACCCCGCTGGAAGCGGTAGCCTCTCGTGGCATCACAATACATACATATCCTTTAAAAATATATATATTTCTCTTTATTACTTTCCAACCCCACCATCCCTTCCCTAATTGGAGTAAACTAGTGAACAACAATGCTTAGGCCTCTACTTCATGCTTATACATACTATCTGCATTTTATGGACACAGTCAATAATTATATTTTGTTTGTTTTTACTCCTGAACTTCCTCCGATCATGTTCATGATGTCCATCTGGTATGCTTCTATATGCCATATCTTTCTAACTGTGCTCTTTCACAAAAGCTCACAATATATAACCTATATACTTATTATGGACACAGCATGTCTTACACTAGTTATCTTGTTGTTATTAGTTGTTGTTATTAGTCCCATCCTTCAGCTCCATTCAACACCTCCCATCTATCTCTTAACACCATCCATATTGGATTTCTATTTGCCATATATTTTTCAACTGTACTGTGATGTTTTACAAAAGTTCTGAACCTTTCTATTCTCATTGTTTATACAGTTTGTGAATTGAAAATAAACATTTTTGCTAAAAGTAGTATTATATTATTGATCGATTGACTTATGACTTTTCAGATCACCCAGTAGTGCTATCTGCAGGGTCAGCTCCATGCAAATATTGCAATCCTTCAGCCATTCCTGGAACTGTGTCCAGAAACAAGCTACAAATGGACAGTACCAAAACAAATGATCTAATGATTCTGTCTCTTCACAGACAAATCTGCAGAGCTGGGAAGATTGTATCCCCCATACAAATAACATTCTATTGGTAGCAAGAATTTTATATAATAATTTAAATTGAAAAATTATACGTTTTGAATCCGGCGTCGTTTTGCGTATCAGTTCATAAACACTATGCCATGGAATCGGTACGTCAAAAACCTCTTCCCAACTATTTTGCAATCTATATGGGACGGCTGTCAATCTTTTGGTCCTTAAATTAAACTGGTAACCTTTTTTATTTATAACAATTTTTTTTAACCAATTATGTTCTTTAATGCAAGGCCGACAGACAAGTTCCTTACTTTTTCCTCCTTCCACTTTCCTCTTCCATTTTTGCGGTAATGCTGCAATTATTTGGTTGTAATTTTGGGTAGAGCAGACATTTCCATATGTTTTTGTTAGCTGCATGTGCGACATAACTCCACCATTCCTACCGATAATATCATTTACGAAGATAATACCTTTTTTTTTTTTTTTTCTCAAAAAAGAATGTTTTTTTAATCAATTAGTATATTTGAGTTTAACCACAATATTTGTTGCAATATTTGTTCTGTCATTTCTGGAGGATTCAATTGAAATTGCAACCAACTTTCTATGGCTTGTTTTAGAAATAGTGATATTTGGGAGATGATTTCCTTTTCAAATACCTGAAAGTGAGGGGTTGTAATCTGAATAAAGGGGAAAAGTCCCTTATTGAACATTGGGTGAGACAATCTTACTAGTTTGCTAGAGAACCAGTTTGGATTTAAGTATCATTTTTGTATGACTGAAGCTTTTGGTGATAGGTCTAATGCTTTAATATTTAATCATTTCTGTCCTCCTAATTCATATTCATTATATAAATAGGCCTGTTTAATTTTGTCTGGCTTGCCGTTCCAAATAAAATGGAATATTTTTATCTCATATAATAAAAAAAAACTGTTTGCTAGAACATAAGCAAATAGGTAAACTGGGATAATACTAAAGAGTTAATCAGGGTGATTTTTCCACAAATATACAGGTATTTACCTTTCCATGGTAGCAAGATCTTATCTATTTTTATAACTTTCTATTAAAATGTTTTGGAGTGAGATCATTTATTTCATTTGGGATATGTATTCCGAGTATATCCACATCACCATCAGACCATTTTATTGGTATATAAACCCCAGTTGTACTTTATCAAATGCCTTTTCGAAGTCTGCTATGAATAGTAGGCCTGGTTTCCCAGATTTTTCATAGTGTTCTATTGTTTCCAGTACTTGCCTTATATTATCTCCAATGTATCGCCCATGTAAAAAACCTGTCTGATTAGAATGAATAATGGGTCAGAAGTTTACATACACTCAATTAGTATTTGTTAGCATTGCCTTTAAATTGTTTAACTTGGGTCAAACATTTCGGGTAGCCTTCCACAAGCTTCCCACAATAAGTTGGGTGAATTTTGGCCCATTCCTCCTGACAGAGCTGGTGTAACTGAGTCAGGTTTGTAGGCCTCCTTGCTCGCACACGCGTTTTCAGTTCTGCCCACAAATTTTCTAAAAGGATTGAGGTCAGGGCTTTGTGATGGCCACTCCAATACCTTGATTTTGTTGTCCTTGTCCAACTTTGGAAGTATGCTTGGGGTCGTTGTCCATTTGGAAGACCCATTTGCGACCAAGCTTTAACTTCCTGACTGATGTCTTGAGATGTTGCTTCAATATATCCACATAATTTTCCTTCCTCATGATGCCATCTATTTTGTGAAGTGCACCAGTCTCTCCTGCAGCAAAGCACCCCCACAGCATGATGCTGCCACCTTTTGTATGGCGGTTTTGGAGCAGTGGCTTTTTCCTTGCTGAGCGGCCTTTCAGGTTATGTCGATATAGGACTTTACTGTGGATATAGATACTTTTGTACAAGTTTCCTCCAGCATCTTCACAAGGTCCTTTGCTGTTGTTCTGGGATTGATTTGCACTTTTCGCACCAAAGTACGTTAATCTCTAGGAGACAGAACGCGTCTCCTTACTGAGCGGTATGACGGCTGCGTGGTCCCATGGTGTTTATACTTGCGTACTATTGTTTGTACAGATGAACGTGGTACCTTCAGGTGTTTGGAAATTGCTCCTAAGGATGAACCAGACTTGTGGAGGTCTACAATTATTTTTCTGAGGTCTTGGCTGATTTCTTTTCATTTTCCCATGATGTCAAGCAAAGAGGCACTGAGTTTGAAGGTAGGCCTTGAAATACATCCACAGGTAAACCTCCAATTGACTCAAATTATGTCAATTAGCCTATCAGAAGCTTCTAAAGCCATGACATCATTTTCTGAAATTTTCCAAGCCGTTTAAAAGCACAGTCAACTTAGTGTATGTAAACTTCTGACCCACTGGAATTGTGATACAGTGAATTATAAGTGAAATAATCTGTCTGTAAACAATTGTTGGAAAAATTACTTGTGCCATGCACAAAGTAGATGTCCTAACCGACTTGCCAAACTATAGTTTGTTAACAAGAAATGTGTGGAGTGGTTGAAAAACAAGCTTTAATGACTCCAACCTAAGTGTATGTAAACTTCCGACTTCAACTGTAGGTATTCACTTGAGTTCAGAAAAATTAATTATTTTAACCATGACCCTAACCCTAATCCTAACCTCTAAACTCTGACCCTAACCCCTGGTCTCTGACCCCAGCCTCACCCTGCTGATCTCGGACTCAGGCACCCCTCTGAGGCGGGCATACAGATGGAGGTGCTCTCTGCCAGTCAGCAGCTCATCTATGGCATCAAACTGGGGGCAGTAGCCCATGTTCTGGTGCACATCCAGGATATTGGTCAGGATGCTGCAGGGACCGGGACGAAGGGTGCGATTACAGGTGAAAAGCATAGAGCTGTGCTCTGGGGTGCCACAGGGTTCAATTTTAGGACCACTGTTATTTACAAATGATATCAACAGCATCGGGAAAAACATTGATCATGCCAACTGTGATTGAGGAAGCACATGGCAATGCCCCATGCACTGTACCTGTGACCAGTGACAGAGGCTTCTCCTGAGCTGACATCAGTGTCTCCGGTCAGCATCTTAAAGGTGGTGGTCTTCCCTGCTCCGTTCACACCCAGGAGCCCAAAGCACTGGAGAGAGGATGAGGAGAATATATTTTATCACTGGGTCTCTACACTGAGCCTTCCCTTGCTGTACAGCTGTGGTACTATATGGAGGTCTATAGTATAGAGTGGTACTGTACTGACCTCCCCAGGTGACACTCCCACACAGATCCTGTCCACCGCTGGCTTAGTCTTCCCCATGTATGTCTGGGAGGAGAGAGAGAGAGAGAGAGAGAGAGAGAGAGAGAGAGAGAGAGAGCGAGAGAGCGAGAGAGAGCGAGAGAGAGCGAGAGAGCGCGAGAGCGCGAGAGAGCGAGAGAGCGAGAGAGCGAGAGAGAGAGAGAAAGAGAGAGAGACTGAGAAAGATAGAACCATCTTGTTCACACTGCAAACTATTGAGTCAATAACCAGGAGACACATAACACAGGAGCCCTGAGTGGTCAGTTAGTTAGTTATTTAGTTAGCGTACCTTGGTGAGGTCTCTAATCTTTAAGATGTCGTTCTTGCTTCCACCATTATAGATGTGTTCTCTCTCCTGGGCCACGTCCACATCTTCCTCCATGATGGGATCCTTCTTACAATCTGTAATCCTATTATAGGTAAGAGGTCAGAGGTTGAAGGTAAGTGGTGAACCTGTGTTCTGGACCGCTCTCACAATCAATAATGCGTAGAGTTACTGGTACCAGTCAACTTGTACTGGTCAACAGATTCATATGATTCTGATCCAACAGATTCAATAACACCATTCAAAGATGAATTAGCTTCACCAATTAGATACTTTTTAAAAAAGTACTACAGCAATGTAGACTTGTATATTAGATGTGAAGTGAAGCTGTTGGTTACCAGTGATCCAGGAAGAAGCGGTACTGGATCAGTATGTTCATGATGAAATAGACAAAGCCCTCAACAGCCATGAAGACCAGGTTCTTTCCTACAAAGTCCCAACTGTACGGGTCCAGACTGAAGTCCTCACCTGACACACATACACACACACAAAGCAAAGCAAACAGGATCAGCATGTAGCATGGAGGAATCAGCATTAGTACACCATCTGATCTAACCGATGTGTGAGAAGTGGGAAACGCTTGAGAGGTGACAACACAGAATACGCTCCTGTTACACTTTAATCAGCCAGCTTCTCTTCACAGATAAGATGACATCAACACAGCTAAAACATTCATCAACAAAGCTGGGTGATGGTGGCTCTGTGGCACCTGCTCCTATAGTCTCCTATATCCACTACCCACCTACCTAGCTAACCACGCTCCCATTAGTCACCACCGGCTTTGACTGGTCTTATCGGCCGATTAGGGGAAAGCTTATTGAGATCCACTGGTTATTTATGAAGTCTGTGGCCTCAGCCGTGTCTTGGGTGTGAATCTCCTAGAGACAAATACACAGCATCATGTTTCAGACGCCGTCGGCCCGACCCGGGGCCATGGTATTCACGTCCTGTTACGGCATTCCGAGTGCATCAGGATTTGGCCTCGGGGTCTGGAGGTGTCCAAGACCTGGAGAACAGGCTAGAGTTGCTAGCGGCATTTCCCTACTGACCAATCAGAATGCAGGCCTTGGAGCGAGTGGTGGGGGTGGCAAGGGGATGAAAGGGGTGAGGGGGTTGGAGGGTGACGGGGAAGGGGGGTGTGAGAGGCGGAGGGGGTGTGACTCACCAAAGCGGGCATAGACATCAGTAACAGCCTGGTTCATAGCCATGTCGATTAGACCCCGGCCAAGACAGTAGTGGGGGAAGATCAGCAGCATCTTCTTCAGCAGCTGGTTACACTTATACAGAGCCTGAGAGAAGGAGGGAGAAAGACAGACAGACAGACAGACAGACAGACAGACAGACAGACAGACAGACAGACAGACAGAGAGAGAGAGAGAGAGAGAGGGGGGGACAGAGAGGGAGGGCCAAACCACACAGTTGAATCGAGTCACTCAACAAGTACTAGTATTTGAAGCAGTCATTGAGCAGGTGTTAGAGACAGACAGCTCTGTGTGTAAGTACAGTAAGCGTTTATCCCAGTCTGTGCTCTCCACTCACCGCTGTGCTGTCAAACAGGTCAAGGATGAAGGTGATGGCACTGCTGTTGATGCCAATGAACAGGTTGATGCAGGACAGAGAGACGTAGGCTGTGCTGGGAATACTGAAGATGTAGGACATGGGGTACATCATGGGCGTCACAGACCACCTGCAGTGGACAGAGACAGGTAGGGAGCATTTTTCAAATCGTTTGATCAAGCTTACATTTTTTAAGATCATCTGAACATTTACATGTGGTCCTTGCCTAAATGTTCATTCTAGAAGAATGGTTTCCTCTGGTCCAGAATGTAATCTTATTCTGTCACAGTTGGGTGGGGTTGAGTGACGTGAGCAGCACTATAAACCTGATACAGACTGGTTGTACCACCCAGTGCTGAGGCCATCCGGTGTTGACAAGGACTACAGTTAGCGAACACTATGAGGGATGGACCACTGGAAATAAACCCACGAGCCCCATTAATACAGCACTCAACTTCTCATCGCCTGTATCACTGTACAGTACAATCCATTCATCATTTAGAGCATGCTATAATGGACTGTTCTAGATGCTCTCTCCAAGGATAAATTACCATTAACCTTCCACCTTTAGCCCAAGTAAAGGGGCTTACTGTACTACAGTACACTGACTTACCCATAGAGCATGAGCAGGGTTATCAGGGGTTGGAGGTTGGTTGGCGACGTGTAGCACTTCTTGTCAAAGACCATGAAAATACCCACCACCAGTGCTGCACTGATAGAGTAATTCACCTGATGAGGGGGAAGTGACACAATGAATGTCAAGCTCTATATAGAAAGGTAAAATGTATCTATCAATCCTTTGGGCTGTTTGAGTGGACACGTATGCCCTTCGGTCATAAACTACATGATATTATGTGGAATACTGTATGCAACAGATGGGGAATACTGTTTCTACAACCTAGCTTCACTATGCTCTCTCTTCACTGGAATGATCTGTCATGCCATATTAATGTAGATTATTTAAGAGAGTGGGTAGCATCATCACAAACCATTTCGGCATATCAAGAACTTGGTGTTTGTCAATATGAGATTGCAGAGAGTATGATGGGAGGAACCGGCCCCAGGCCCAGACATACCATGTCCCAGAGGAAGTTGGCCATCCAGTAGATGACGGGACTGACCCCGCTAACGAACTGGAGGTGTTTGGCCTGGGTCACCCTCTCCTGGATGAGGTAGAGGACAAAGGAGGCTGGGACGAAGGACATGGCGAAGATCACACAAATAGCCACCATCACATCCACTGAGGTGCTCAGGCTAGGAGAGGAGAGGGAGGGAGTGGGGTTAGATAGAGAAGATCACACAGATAGCCACCATCACATCCACTGAGGTGCTCAGGCTAGGAGAGGAGAGGGAGGGAGTGGGGTTAGATAGAGAAGATCACACAGATAGCCACCATCACATCCACTGAGGTGCTCAGGCTAGGAGAGGAGAGGGATGGAGTGGGGTTAGATAGAGAAGATCACACAGATAGCCACCATCACATGCACTGAGGTGCTCAGGCTAGGAGAGGAGAGGGAGGGAGTGGGGTTAGATAGAGAAGATCACACAGATAGCCACCATCACATCCACTGAGGTGCTCAGGCTAGGAGAGGAGAGGGATGGAGTGGGGTTAGATAGAGAAGATCACACAGATAGCCACCACCACATCCACTGAGGTGCTTACAGGTACACAGAGAGGGGTTAGATGGTCTATTACATGCTTTAATCACCTCACCTGATTGGCCAGTACTCACACAGTGACCTCTCTAGTATCAAATCTCCTGATAGGCCAGTACTCACACAGTGACTTCAGACAATTGTTCCTTGGTAAGGTTGAGAGGGTGGTTGATGGTGGTGATGCCGTATACATCCAGGCTGGCATCTTTGGGCAGGTTGGCTCTAAGGATGGCGTTGTTGGCCACGTTCATGAAGGCCACCATGGCATGCCAGCCCTTGTTGTTGTACCACACCTTCAAAAAGACAGAATGGATATTCTAGTCAATCTTCTTTTGCTGGTGTATAGTACAAAAGTAAGCCAGTGGATTGGCAGTTGTGGGTTAAATTGTAGACAGTGCACTATATGTACTTGCCTTGACATTGTATTCACTCTCCATGTATCGAAGGAAGGTTCCAATGTCCTTAAGAGTTTGTTTGGAGTATTTACCCTGGAGAAAAGAGTACCATGATTGGATACATGGACAGTTACAGGGCTGTTGAAGTGTGTAAAGATCCACACCAGAGACATCTTTAGTAGACGTACCCCAGTAACATTAAGCAGTCGCCCCAGCTGTGATGCTGCGTCCTGGATGGTCTTAGGGTCCACATCTAACACAGGAAGCTGTCCACCCACAGATATACCTCCATACCTAGATAACCGAGAACAGACAACACATATAGCTCCATATCTGAACACCAGGAGTAAGACCGCATACTCAGTGAGAGCTAAAACTCCTTATACAATAACGATACTATGCCCCTGGCCACCAGAGGGCGCTACAGCATCACTTTTCTTTACATAATGGACACAGCCACCTAGCTCATTATAAATAGGCTACGTTTTGGATTTTGTAAAATATGGAAATAGTACCTTTGTTCATTCACCCAGTATTTGCTCTTCAAACTGAACAAGAAAGACATAGGAATTGTGCCATTAGAGTTGTGTATGTAGAACAAAATAAAGTAGATGAATGCTGAAGTAGTTCCACGGTACCTGGCCTTGATGAGGGAGGGGTAAGTCTTCACCAGATAATCAGAGATATTCCTGCCTGTCAGGTCCACCAGAACATCACCTGTCGACTGGATCCTCTAAAACACAACACACACACACAAATGAACAAACAGTGTGTATATAACTTTGTGCATTGGTGACAGACTGGGATTTAAACAGGGGCCACCTGATTACCACAATACTGTGTCAGCCCATTGAGCTAAAGCCTATGCATATGTGTACACTAACCTGTGGTGGTGGAAGCCCCCCTGCTCCCTCAGGGCAGACAGGCAGCATTGTGAGTTTCCTAGGGGTACTACACTGGCAGCCTGGGGAGGGGTTAACTGAGGTCCACTCTGGTCCATCCAACATGTCTATCAGAGCAGGGTTCACCAGCGGCATCTCCCACTCTGTTGTGATGTTATTACATGGGAAATCCCTATCCCAGGAACACACAGGAACACGCACACACGCACATATGCACATTGTTACACTTGAAGTGCCTATCAGGATCAACAACAAATCATTTTTCGGGCATGTACAACGATGCCTCCTTTCTCCCCTAATGTTCGTTACTTTTGGGCGTACAGTAGCCGACTTGATATCAGTAACTATGATATCCTTTAAGGAAGTCTCAAACTCAAGGCCTAGGGCACATCAGGCCTGCAAGTTTCTTTCTTGCCCCCAGACTGATATTTGACTCCTATTGGAATCGAGTCTTAAAGTGATGCTATACTTAGACATTTAGCAAACAGATAATATTTTATGGTAAGTGAACTGTCCCTGGTCACTACTCACTCTAGAGGTTCATCCACCATGCAGCGAGTCCCAAATCCAGGCTTGTTTAGCAGCACCTCTCCAAAGTACCTCATCTCAGGGTCCAGGGTACGCTCGTTACTGCAAGATGGCACATCCAACAGTCAACAACAGTCTTTATCAAACATGATCAAACGCCACATTATCATAAGAGACTTCTACGTTCTACTCATGTTTTATGCCAATGGAATTGAACTTCCTCAGACTGAATCTACTCTGAATTGACTGGACGATTGATTTAACAAATGGTGCTAGTCTCAGGGCAGGACAGAAGTATCTATGCACACCTGAAGAAGGTGAACTGTCGTCCATACATCCAGGGACTAAGGGTCAGGCTGGGGTACTCTCCAAATGGAGGTACGATCGTAGTGAACATCAGTGATATGAACACAAAACTGGCAGGCAAAACTATCTGACGAAACAGAACAACAGGACACAGGGACATTTTCATATTCAAATTCTGCATCATGAAACTGGAACCATCAAGAAATGTGTAACATTATTGCACATTATTATACATAGGGATTTATAACCAATGCACATGATATAGAGGGGATGCAAAATACACTGCACAAACAGCCGTCTGTGGAGAATGGTACCTGAGCAAAGAAGTCCTTATGTGATCTTGTGGCGTGGTGAAACCGTTTGATGAGCAGGGCAAATAACTGTTTCAGGACCAGACAGACACCTTTGACCTGTCCAGAGCCCCGCCCCTCGCTGCCCTCCAAGCCCCCAGAATGCCCCTGCCTGTTGGCCTGGGTCACCCCGTCTGCCTCTGTAACGTAGGGAAAGGTCAGGAGTTAAAAGTTCACTGTCTGAGTGCTATAATAAAACTTAAATTGTCTTCTACAGTGAAAGCAATAAACACTCTGCAGCACCACATTTTACATTTAAGTCATTTAGCAGACGCTCTTATCCAGAGCAATTAGGGTTAAGTGCCTTGCTCAAGGGCACATCAACAGATTTTTCACCTAGCCGGCTCGGGGATTAGAACCAGCAACCTTTCGTTTTCTGGCACAACGCTCTTAACCACTAAGCTAACTGCCGCCCCATTCAGCGTAAGACTGAATCTATGACAGCTTCCTGTAATTCCACTAGAGAACAGTATATGGGTCCAGAATTGACGTTGCCCATAGAGTCCTAGTTTAAAGACCATGGCTTATAAGATATCTGTTCATTATAGCCATTGTCATTGCAAGTGCAGTAGTTTCTAGCTTGAAGCTTGTAGCCTGTTGCTTGTCATCTTTAGATTGGTCGACATAAACTGCTATTTTTGTTGTGTCCTACACTGGGTCGAGGTGTCTGCTGCCACAATCTCTGGTCTGGGGGGGGGTAGATGACAGCAAATCCAACATAACTGTCACACAAAGAACAGCACAGTACAGTATTGTACAGACCAACCCACAGAACATCACAGTACAGTACTGTACAGACCAACACACAGAACATCACAGTACAGTACTATACAGATCAACACACAGAACATCACAGTACAGTACTGTACAGACCAACACACAGAACATCACAGTACAGTACTATACAGATCAACACACAGAACATCACAGTACAGTCCTTCACAGACCAACACACAGAACATCACAGTACAGTACTGTATAGACCAACACACAGAACATCACAGTACAGTACTATACAGACCAACACAGAACATCACAGACAATACACATGTCATAAAAGATACACAGTTCAGATCTTCTTCTTTTTCAATTACCTTGTTCAGTTTTGCCAGATTTGGCTTCACCATTCGCTGTCACTTTCAGGAATATCTACAAGAGAAAAATAAAGAAAGTACAATGGTACATGGCCATCAAACATGAAAACATGAAGTGAACTGATGTATTGTGATTGAATATAGGCTCACCTCCTCCAGTGATGTGTCGGAGACCCCGAAGCTACTGAGGCCGATGTCAGAGAGGGTTTCCTCCAGCTCTCTGAAGAGGGAGGCGTAGGCCCTGGGCTGGAAGCCCTGGTTGGGCAGCAGGTAGGTCAACTCCTGGCCGATAGCCTCGATCAAACGAGCCTCTGGGACATGGTGGTGGACCAGCCCTGTGATGCTTGACAAGTCACCTGGTAGGGAGAAACACAGACACACACACACACACACACACACACACACACACACACACACACACACACACACACACACACACACAGACACATACAAACACACACACACACACACACACAGACACACACACACACACAGACACACACACAGAAACACACACACACAAACAGAGTCAACGTTAGTGGTGGAACCAACACTATGGTTCTGGCTATATCACCTGTTACAAGTATGTTATAACAGGTACAGAACATACAAAGACGCAACAGCTAGTGAGGAAAGTAACTATCAGATGACCATGTATAAAGGGGGTTCATGGTCCCGTATACTTATGTCACCTCAATTCCTCAATGAAAACCTTACCGTCCAACTGTCTGTCCGGGGTTTTGGCTTGACGTAACTCTTCTTTGTACGTGGTACAGGTGGAGCACTTACAGGAACACTCATCAGTACAGTCACACTTCATCTAGGACAAAGAGAAAACGTAATCAATAACACATATCTCTTTCTAGGCAATGAAATCACTCACTCACCCTAACACACACACTCTCTCTCTCTCGCTAACATAAACAACAACACACTCTAGAGGCTCTTTCCGAGATCGCATCCATCCCACCTTGGCCTTGGGTTCCTCGTATTTCATGCGTCGAACCAGGGTGAGGTAGAAGCCGGCACCGAAGCAGTTCTTGAGGAAGAGCGGGGAGCCGCAGCAGTGAAGACGACCCTGAGAGATGATGGCCACACGGTCACTCAACAGGTCAGCCTCGTCCATGTGGTGAGTGGACAGAATCACTGTACGTCCTGGGGAGGTAGAGAGATGGCGAGAGAGAGAGAGAAAGTGAGTGAGTGAGTGAGTGAGTGAGTGAGTGAGTGAGTGAGTGAGTGAGTGAGTGAGTGAGAGAGAGAGAGAGAGAGAGAGAGAGAGAGAGAGAGAGAGAGAGAGAGAGAGAGAGAGAGAGAGAGAGAGAGAGAGAGAGAGAGAGAGAGAGAGAGAGAGAGGTGAAGGAGGAAAAGCAATTACAAGTGCTTGACAAGACAGCTGAGCTAGTAGTGCATTGGGAGGGAGACGTCTGTGGTGACACACACAAACACAGACACACACACACACACACATGCACACACACACACACACACACACGTACCTGCGATAGACATTTATTATTATGAGATGGCATTTTATGTTATACATTTCCGATGTTGGTAAATTTCAGTCAATCAGCTGTTGTTCCTGCTCCATCCAGCAGGAGGCATATGTACTGTGTGAACAAGACCTAGGTTCAAATACTATTTCAGGTACACTATATATTCAAAAGTATGTGGACAACTCTTCAAATTAGTGGATTCGGCTATTTCAGCCACACCTGTTGCTGACAGGTGTATAAAATCGAGCACACAGCCATGCAATTTCCATAGACAAACATTGACAGTAGAATGGCCTGACTGAAGAGCTCAGTGACTTTCAATGTGGCACCGTCATAGGATGCCACCTTTCAACAAGTCAGTTCGTCAAATTTCTGCCCTGCTAGAGCTGCCCCGGTCAACTGTAAGTGCTGTTATTGTGTAGTGGAAATGTTTCAGCCGCGAAGTGATAGGCCACACAAGCTCACAGAACGAGACCGCTGAGTGCTGCGGTTGCAACACTCACTACTGAGTTCCAAACTGCCTCTGGAAGCAAAGTCAGCACAATAACTGTTCGTCGGCAGCTTCATGAAATGGGTTCCACTGAAGGGAAATCTTAACGTTACAGCATACATGACATTCTAGACGATTCTATGCTTCCAACTTAATGCAACAGTTTGGGGAAGGCCCTTTCTTGTTTCAGCATGACAATGCCCCCGTGCACAAAGCGAGGTCCATACAGAAATGGTTTGTCGAGATTGGTGTGGAAGACCTTGACTGGCCTGCACAGAGTCCTGACCTCAACCCCTTCACCTTTGGAAAGACTTGGAACGCCGACTGTGAGCCAGGCCTAATTGCCCAACATCAGTGCCCGACCTCACTAATGCTCTTGTGGCTGAATGGAAGCAAGTCCCCGCAGCAATGTTCCAACATCTAGTGGAAAGCCTTCCCAGAAGAGTGGAGGCTGTTATAGCAGCAAAGGGGGGACCAACTCCATATTAATTAACATGATTTTGGAATGAGATGTTCGACGAGCAGGTGTCCACATTATTTTGGTCATGTAGTGTATTTCAATTACTTTTCAATACATTTCAAAACAAGTATTCAGATAACCTTTATTTGAAAAAACAAGTAGCTGAATATTATAATGTATTTGGAAATATACTCGGAAAGTATTTGAAAATACTCTTATAAACAGACTCAAATACACTCCCATGCATTTAACTGAGGTATTTGAAAATAGTATTTGAAAATACTTTCAAATACAATTTGGTCGACTATTTGTTTTTTTACAAATAACCAATCAAATACTAAAATAAAAGTTATTGTTTTGGGCTGTGTATTTGAAAATACTCAAATACACAAAAAAAAAGTATTTAAATAACAAATACTCAAATATACATGAACTGGTGTGTACCTGATCGGTACTTGAGCAGCAGGTCCCAGATAGATCGTCTGGAGTAGGGGTCCACCCCCGACGTGGGCTCGTCCAGAATCACCACCTTGGCACCGCCTACAAACGCCATGGCAACAGACAACTTCCTCTGCATGCCGCCTGAGAGGAGAAGAGGAGAAGATGAGGACAACAACACTGGTATCTCATATCTTCATTATGACACTCTAAACACACGTTAAAGATGAAGTGTTTGTTTCATCATCACTAGCAATGAAACTAACATTTGACGTCTACTGATGAACTATATACTGTAACTGTAACTGTAAAGGCCCAACACTGTGTGTGTGTGTGTGTCTGTGTGTATCTGTTGAAACCTGAGAGGTTCTGTGCCTCCTCGTCTCTCTTGTGCGGCAGGCCCAGATCCTCCAGCATGTTCTCTACCTCCAGTTGAGCCTCAGACAGAGACCTTCCCTTCAGCAGGCTGTAGAACAGGATGTGTTCTTCTACGGTCATACTGAGGGGCGGGGGGGTGGGGGGTGGGGGGGGAGTGATAGAGTGGGAGAGAGAGAGAGTGCCTGTGGTAAGCAGCTGCACTGTGCTGAATGCGCTCCTTCAAGGGGAACACCCCAACAGCTACATTCTATTTGCATTACATTCTTGTTTCATTATGATCTTGTCCAACATTCCCACATCAAACCAAATAGTCTTTATTAAACCTGCACACACAGAACAACATCTTAATCTCCATAGACAGAGATAAATTAGACCTGTTTAGGAAGTACCTGCACTTTACCATCCCCTCCCCACACCCTAATGCAGAGAGAGAGGGGAGCGAGAGAAGAGACAGAGGCTAAGAGAGATGGACAGAGAGGATGAGGGAAAGAGAAAGAAAAGAAGTGTGGAGAGAGAGACATGGACATGGAGGAGAGAAAGACAATAGACAAATGCATCACCACATCTCATCACTCCTTGTGTCTATATGGCAATGTAAGGGGTCACCTACTGGTGAAAGAGGATGTTGTGCTGGGGACACATGCCCAGAGAGTGCCTGATGGTGTCCATGTCTGTCCGGATGTCCTTCCCATAGATGGAGGCTGTCCCCGAGGTGGGAGGAAACATCCCCGTCAGGATAGACCTGGTGGAGACCACACAGAGGGACAGAGGATGTAGAGGACAGATAGAGTCACATGGCCAGATGTCACAGTCACAACACCTACTGTCACAAAGCTGTCCCCCAAACCAGTGGTTCTCAATCTATTTTGGTTACTCTACCCCCAATCACATTTTGCTCTGCCCAAAGTACCTGTTCATAGGCCAGGTTTCCCAAAGGATAGAAGGTACCACAGGTTGAGAAACACGGCCCTAAACTGATTAATATAGTCAAAATAAAATGGTCAAAATGATAAATGATTAGAATAAATAATGTGTCTGTGGGTGACATACATGGTGGTGGTCTTCCCAGCTCCATTGTGCCCCAGGAAAGCAGTGATCTGGCTCTCATAGAATGTGATGCTCAGTCCGTCTACTGCAGGCTTTTGTCCCCTGCCAAACACCTTGACCAGGTTCTGAACACACACACCCTCCACCAGCCCTGCTGGCTCCCCCTCAAAGTAGGCATGACTGGGCTGACCTGGGGAGAGAGGTGAGAGTTTGGAGGTCAGATGTTAGAGGTCATTAGGATAGGGGTTGTGAGGTCAAAATCTGATATAATTAATAGATAGAATCCGATATAATTATTACAATCAGATACACTTAATCAGATAGACTTACAAATTGGTGCATTCACCTTATAGCCAGTGGGATAACCACTTTACAATAATGTTTTTTTTTGTTTTTTTGGGGGTGGGGTAAGGGGGGGTAGAAGGATTACTTTATCCTATCCCAGGTATTCCTTAAAGAGGTGGGGTTTCAAGTGTCTCCGGAAGGTGGTGAGTGACTCCACTGTCCTGGCGTCGTGAGGGAGCTTGTTCCACCATTGGGGTGCCAGAGCAGCGAACAGTTTTGACTGGGCTGAGCGGGAACTGTGCTTCCGCAGAGGTAGGGGGGCCAGCAGGCCAGAGGTGGATGAACGCAATGCCCTCGTTTGGGCTTGGGGACTGATCAGAGCCTGAAGGTACGGAGGTGCCGTTCCCCTCACAGCTCCGTAGGCAAGCACCATGGTCTTGTAGCAGATGCGAGCTTCAACTGGAAGCCAGTGGAGTGTGCGGAGGAGCGGGGTGACGTGAGAGAACTTGGGAAGGTTGAACACCAGACGGGCTGCGGCATTCTGTTATAGGGGTTTAATGGCACAGGCAGGGAGCCCAGCCAACAGCGAGTTGCAGTAATCCAGACGGGAGATGACAAGTGCCTGGATTAGGACCTGTGCCGCTTCCTGTGTAAGGCAGGGTCGTACTCTCCGAATATTGTAGAGCATGAACCTACAGGATCGGGTCACCGCCTTGATGTTAGCGGAGAACAACAGGGTGTTGTCCAGGGTCACGCCAAGGCTCTTCGCACTCTGGGAGGAGGACACAACGGAGTTGTCAACCGTGATGGCGAGATCATGGAACGGGCAGTCCTTCCCCGGAAGGAAGAGCAGCTCCGTTTTGCCGAGGTTCAGCTTGAGGTGGTGATCCGTCATCCACACTGATATGTCTGCCAGACATGCAGAGATGCGATTCGCCACCAAAGCCAGCATCCCAGGGTATGACCCAGTCTCCTGGTCTCAGAGAGGTGACCTTCCTACCAACCTCCACCACCTCACCCACTCCCTCATTCCCACCCACAGCAGGAAACACGGGAAGGATTGGATATGTGCCTTAGATGCAGATAGATGTGAACAACAAGCGTACCTTGGCAGGGTATTATAGTGTGTCATAAACAATACTGATTATATGTGCACTGATAAGGCTGGAATGGGTGTACTGTTACACAGGTGTTACAGGGTTATGAAATAGATGTTGTTTGTCAGTGCTGATAGTGAATAATAACTGTAACATAACTGTTTATGTTATTTTTGCCTCACAAAAATAACAACATCACATGACCTTGCACCACATTCCATCATGAACTGAAAGACATTATTTTATCTAGTCACTGTTTATAGCCCCAATCTGACACATCGTTGCTGATACAACATTGAATGAGATGTCTTAAGAAAAACAATGGCAAACAGTGAAGGTGAAATCAGGGGAAAGGAATTCTGCCACTTTGACTGTGTGAAAGGGAGCGAACCAAACGGGAGCTGAATCACATATTAACTAACTCTGACTGAACTCTGACTGAGGGAAATGTACCACTGTGTCTGTCTGTATTGAGTCCCGACCGGGAGAGCAAACACACTCAAGGACTGCGGGTTCCCACACACTGCCTGCCGCTAAGCATTATGGGCCGGGCAAGCAGGCCACAGAGAGAGAGAGGGAGAGAGAGAGCTCTATTGTTTCAAACCTCATCAGCGATTCATCAGAGCTGCTGGACTGAGACAAAGAGTCCATGGCCCTGATACTTACATATTTTTTTAAAAACTCCACTTAGTTATTTTCTTTAGAAGACAAGTGGATTTATTTGAATGTGTTTGGATGCCCGATAAAAGTTGTGTTCTTACCCTCTTTTTCTCCATTTTGTTTTTCCTCCTGGTTCTTCTCCTCCTCCTCCTCCTCTTCTGTTTTCCCCTTCCCCAGCCTCTCTCGTTTGTCCTGGTGTTTGCAGGATGGAAGCTCCTCATCTGGTGCCTTAGTGTTCTGGTCGTCACCTGGTACATGATTGGTCTTCTGGTTCTCTTCAGTCTGGTTTACCAGGTTGTCAAACCTGGGTTTCTCCAACTCTTTTGGCTTTGGGGGTCTGGAATTGAGCCAATAGGAGGGCAGGATGGGGAAATAAAATGGCCGACCAATTCCATACTGCCCTGTAGGAGAACAGAAATAAACACAGAGGCAGTGCTGATTTTAGAATCCACTCAGTTACATTTCAAATACAACCATCAAATAAGACCAATAGTCATGAATATCAACTCCTTTCAATCATTTCTGACAAAAGTAACCAACTGGTGCTGAGTGTCAACATTACTCCTTCTATGACCTTCATAATGAGTTTTTGTAACTGATTTAGGCATACTTACTATATGCATTTCTGCCATGTGTCATAGCATGATAGCCTGGTCCCAAATCTGTTTGTGCTATCATGTCAACTCCAAACATTGCATGACAAGGAGTGGCATGATGGCACAAACTGGTACCTAGGCTAATAGCATGGCGGCTACCTGGGAAGACGTTGTCGAGGTACCAGGCAAGGACGGCGTAGAGTACAGTATCCAGGGCCATCATGGAGATGGAGGTGAGGAAGGAGTACTCATCCCCCTCCAGAGGGCTGGTCTGGATGTTGTCCCACTGCAGACCCAGACCCTGCTCCTCATAACGGGACAAGTACTCTGTCCCAAAGCCAAACGCCACTTGGGACATCAGGCTCTGAGAGGACAGACATGGAGAGACAGACAGATAGACAGAAACAGGCCAAGGAAGGAACATCAACTGATGTTCACTGTTGAGATGGTTATCTAAACTGACTGTATGAAATATAGCATTTTCAAAGGTGTAAGACAGCAAAAACATGTCTGGAGTCAGGAGTCAGAAGCTACAGTGTGTACCAATGTCCATGCTAACATACAGTATCACTTAGAATGAATGCCAATGCATTTCTTCATGCTAAGTGATATGTTAGTGTGGATATTGAAACATAGCTAGAAGAGTAAAGAATGAAGATAGGTACATGTGTCCCAGGGGGACGTATTTTGAGGTTACACACTGCCATGATCTTGTCATCCTTGGTGATGCGGTCCTGCCATGCGAAGCAGAGGATGTGGGGCAGGTAGAGGGTGAAGTAGATGATACCGCTGCAGGCTGCAGCCAGGTTAGCCTTGTTAAAGAAGACACTGAGTAGGAAACACTGCATGATGGTGGCCGTGGTGAAGGTTAGAAGAAACAGGAACAGGATCAGGGGGTTGCTGTAGTTCAACACCTTACCACCCTGGAAGACAGATTAAAGAATTGAATTGGTTTTGTTAGTGTTTAGAGTTACAGTCCCTATTTGCTTCATGCACAAAGAATAACATACAAATTTAAGTCACATACAGTGAGGGAAAAAAGTATTTGAGCCCCTGCTGATTTTGTACGTTTGCCCACTGACAAAGAAATGATCAGTCTATAATTGTAATGGTAGGTTTTATTTGAACAGTGAGAGACAGAATAACAACAGAAAAATCCAGAAAAACGCATGTCAAAAATGTTATAAATTCATTTGCATTTTAATGAGGGAAATAAGTATTTGACCCCCTCTCAATCAGAAAGATTTCTGGCTCCCAGGTGTCTTTTATACAGGTAACGAGCTGAGATTAGGAGCACACTCTTAAAGGGAGTGCTCCTAATCTCAGCTTGTTACCTGTATAAAAGACACCTGTCCACAAAAGCAATCAATCAATCAGATTCCAAACTCTCCACCATGGCCAAGACCAAAGAGCTCTCCAAGGATGTCAGGGACAAGATTGTAGACCTCCACAAGGCTGGAATGGGCTACAAGACCATCGCCAAGCAGCTTGGTGAGAAGGTGACAACAGTTGGTGCGATTATTCGCAAATGGAAGAAACACAAAATAACTGTCAATCTCCCTCGGCCTGGGGCTCCATGCAAGTTCTCACCTCGTGGAGTTACAATTATCAGGAGAACGGTGAGGAATCAGCCCAGAACTACACGGGAGGATCTTGTCAATGATCTCAAGGCAGCTGGGACCATAGTCACCAAGAAAAAATTTGGTAACACACTACGCCGTGAAGGACTGAAATCCTGCAGTGCCTGCAAGGTCACCCTGCTCAAGAAAGCACATATACAGGCCCGTCTGAAGTTTGCCAATGAACATCTGAATGATTCAGAGGAGAACTGGGTGAAAGTGTTGTGGTCAGATGAGACCAAAATTGAGCTCTTTGGCATCAACTCAACTCGCCATGTTTGGAGGAGGAGGAATGCTGCCTATGACCCCAAGAACACCATCCCCACCGTCAAAGATGGTGGTGGAAACATTATGCTTTGGGGGTGTTTTTCTGCTAAGGGGACAGGACAACTTCACCGCATCAAAGGGACGATGGACAGGGCCTTGTACCGTCAAATCTTGGGTGAGAACCTCCTTCCCTCAGCCAGGGCATTGAAAATGGGTCGTGGATGGGTATTCCAGCATGACAATGACCCAAAACACACGGCCAAGGCAACAAAGGAGTGGCTCAAGAAGAAGCACATTAAGGCCCTGGAGTGGCCTAGCCAGTCTCCAGACCTTAATCCCATAGAAAATCTGTGGAGGGAGCTGAAGGTTCGAGTTGCCAAACGTCAGCCTCGAAACCTTAATGACTTGGAGAAGATCTGCAAAGAGGAGTGGGACAAAATCCCTCCTGAGATGTGTGCAAACCTGGTGGCCAACTACAAGAAACATATGACCTATGTGATTGCCAACAAGGGTTTTGCCACCAAGTACTAAGTCATGTTTTGAAGAGGGGTCAAATACTTATTTCCCTCATTAAAATGCAAATCAATTTATAACATTTTAGACATTTGTTTTTCTGGATTTTTTTGTTTTTATTCTGTCTCTCACTGTTCAAATAAACCTACCATTAAAATTATAGACTGATCATGTCTTTGTCAGTGGGCAAACGTACAAAATCAGCAGGGGATCAAATACTCTTTTCCCTCACTGTATAAGTGATTGTTACAAAATTGTGGGGACAAAAGTTACAAATTGTAGTTTATTTCACAAATCTTCCACTAGAGTTCAGAACAGTACATTCAAAACAGCAGCCTTCTGAGAGGCTCTGATATATGACATACATGAATGTTAATCATTGACCAACTAGGCATTTTGGTCATTTCCAACTTGAAGCCAACTAGGACTGACCATAATGATCCCAGTGAGCAGGGCAGTGCTGGCAGCCATCATGAGGAAGCTGTCTATGAACCATGTGACCCACAGAACCCCGTTGGTGACCCCCATGGTCTTCAAGGTCTCCTTGAGCCTGAGCTCCTTCTCCAAGACGATGCTCTTCACGGTCATAGACACTGAGTAGACCCACGCCAGCACCATAAAGATGGGGAAGCAACGGTTCAATGTCAGCATGAAGCTAGAGGAGGAGAGGTGGAATGAGAAAAGAAAGGGAAAGAGGAAAGGTGGAAAAGAGAGAGAGAAGACGAAAAGAGGAAAGGGGGGAAGATAGAGAGAGAGGATAGACATTTTTTCGATGAGAAATGAAAATCAAAAAGTGCCATCTCTAAATGTAATAATAAAATTTAACAGTGACAGGCAGGCCTTGGGTTGGTATTTGCATCTTAAGGTGAGTCACTCACAGGTCGTCCACGTAGCATGGGTAGGGCATCTGTTGTAGGTAGACACCGATGGGCCAGTCCTTGCCTGTCTGGGTCCTGATGATGCCATGCTCTATCATGTCCTGCAGATAGGCAAAGCCCCCCCACACGTAGCGCAGATCATCCATGGGGTCCGCCCTAGGACCAGGGTCCCAGTATCTGTGGACAGAGGGAGAGATGGAAAGAAATAAGGAAGAGAGGGGTATATCTGAGGGCTAGATCTGCATTCAAGCATTTGGAAATTGATTTGTTTTTAAATGGAATGTTTGTCACTAATTTACCTAACAAAGACAAATGCCTCGCTGGGCACCATACCTGAAAATCCCATTAATTCAATTTCAAGTAAGAGTTGCTTACAAGCATTATGATCTTGAACTTAACCCTGATGAGTAGTCGCAGACCGTGTAGTGAAGGTAAAATCCAGACATTCATCAGGGGGTTATATACACTGACCTGTCCTTGATCTTATTGGTGCGCTCCACTGCGTCGATGTCCATGCGGATCTTAAACCGGACGTGGGGTGGAACCTTGGTGGTCCAGGGGTAGGTGTCCATGAAGACCAGGCCAGCCCAGAACTTACTCTCCCCCATCAGACTCAGAGCTCTGTGGGTCATCTGCTCCTCATTGTTCAGCCCAGAGAACTTATCCAGGATCAGACACTGTGGAAGGGAATTCATGGATGAAATATTTACAACATATTTATAATGTATTTCAGTTTCTTTGACTGCCATGTAGGTATTAATATAAACTTGAATTTGGAAGGGGGAACAATGTCATTTGCAGGGCAATTTGGTTTCTTTGTGAGGAAGAATAGTACACACACACAAACACACTCACACACACACACACATCACCCCCATCATGTCCTAATTGGGGCCACCAGTGTGTGTGGACTGTGGACTTGGACATGGGTTCCCATCCAGGGGGCTAGGGGGGGTTAGGGGCCACTAAGGCCAGTGTTGGCTAGGGGGCCCGGGCCCCATAAAGCCTTAGAGGCAGAGTTCAGATCCACTCTCATCTACTCTGACACCTCACCACCAGGCCTCCTATTGCAGCTGCTCCTCATCTGATTGAGCCATTCAACACCACACTGCCTATTACTAACATGGAGGCCCTGCATGGGCCCAGGGGGAAGAACTGAGACAAACACAACCACTGAGACACACACATGCAGAGGAATGCACACAAACACGCACACACACAAACATGCAGACACACACACGCGCACACACACACTCATTAAGACTGCATAACAAACCATACACACACACTCATTAGTTTGCAAAGCATCACCCCTCCCTAATAGCCTCCAATGACAAAACTGTTGCTACACTCTTCAATCAGACTATGCCATTGCAGTGCTGTACACAAGCCCATGGGATTCCGTAGACTGCGTTCATTGTGGCGGAGCTGAAAGAGGGTGGTCAGACTGACAGCTGTAGCGAATTGGGCTAAATCGGGCCGGTCTACTCTGTCACACTGAAGTGCTGTAAGCCTCATGGAAGATAAAGACAGAGGGGCCATGCGATCCACACAGAGAGGACCAGGGTGCCCTTTTACCCCATTCTGCCACCCTTGGGGCAAGAGGCCTTACCTGCTTACCCTGATTAGTATCGAGGGGGCGAGGGGCGAGTTGAACTGTTCCCAAAGTGCTTTGAGGGGCCGAGGGGTGAGTTACACGGTTTGGCCTACTCAGATGGAGGGTCCTCGGAGAGACAGTGAAGGGAGAAAGGCCTGGGTGGGTTTGCTACCCTCTACTAGATTAGTGGGGTACAAAAGAGACTGACAGCTTTGCTTGTTGTTCTCCCTCTCCCCCTACTGAGCACATTTACATGTCTTTAGTAAGGGGCAAATTAGAAGGCCATTGAAAGGCCATACAGCGATCGTATGCTTATATCACATAGAGTGTGTATTGAGTGGGTGTTGTTGTCTGGAACTGATTCATGTTTATAGCAAGCAACAAGCAACAGGTCTGAGAACTGTGCTCAATATTTTATTGGGGAGAAAACCTGTGAATTTGGATGTTTCGCATTTTGCATTGAGAAACACAATGCAGATTCTGGTGAAAACCTATAAGAAAAGTATCAAACCCATGAATCAAAAGACCAAGGGTTATGTTTCCGAAATGATAGTCTTGTGGTCGTCAATCCCCACCATTGTTAATGAAATGTATTGTAGCCTGCATCCCAGCCCAGCCCAGTCCAGTCCTGTCCCAGTCCTGACCAGCTCACCTCTCCATACTGGTTCATCATACGGATGACTTGGTCTGTGAGGTTGAAGACATTCCTCCAATCAAAATTGGCAATGTCGTAGTCCCTGTCTTCTATTGGCCCGTTGTACAGGAAGTTGAGGATGTGTTTAGAGGAGAACTCTGTGTCCTGTAGACTCCTGTCAATGTAGTCCCTCACCGTGGGATTCCTTATGGTGTCCTGGGGAGGGGACACCATGTTACAGCCTGAATAAAATAAAATACATCTCCCCCATCTACACACAATACCCCTTAATGACAAAGTGAAAACTTGTTTTTTGAAACAGAAATATCTAATTCACATAATATTCACACCCCTGAGTCAATACATGTTAGAATAACCTTTGACAGCAATTACAGCTGTGAGTCTATCTGGGTAAGTCTCTAAGAGCTTTGCACACCTGGATTGTAAAATATTTGCACATTATTTATTTTGTTATTCTTCAAGCTCTGTCAAGTTGGTTGTTGATCATTGCTAAACAGCCATTTTCAAGTCTTTCCATAGATTTTCAAGCCGATTTAAGTCAAAACTGTACCTAGGCCACTCAGCAACATTCAAGGTCGTCTTGGTAAGCAACTGCAGTGAATTTTTGGCCTTGTGTTTTAGGTTATTGTTCTGCTGAAAGGTGAATTAATCTCCCAGTGTGTCACGCCCTGACCTTGAGAGCCCTGTTATGTCTCTAGTTAGTTTGGTCAGGGTGTGAATGCTAGTTGTTCTAGGTTATATATTTCTATGTTGGCCGGGTGTGGTTCCCAATCAGAGGCAGCTGTCGATCGTTGTCTCTGATTGGGGCTCATACTTAGGCAGCCATTTTGCCTACCTATGGGGTGGGATCTTGTTTCTGATTCTGTTTCTGTTTCTGCTTGTTGCTGTTAGCATTTAGAATGTCACATTCAGTTGCTTTTGTTATTTTGTCAAGTGTTTATTTAATAAATTAAACATGTACGCATACCATGCTGCACCTTGGTCCAATCCTTTATACAACGAACGTGACAGAGTGTCTGGTGGAAAGCAGACTGAACCAGGTTTTCCTCTAGGATTTTGCCTGTGCTTAGCTCTATTCTGTTTATTTGTATCATTAAAAAAAAAACCCTAGTCCTTGCCGATGACAAGCATACCCATAACATGATGCAGCAACCACCATGCTTGAAAATATGAAGAGTGGTACTCAGTGATTTGATGTGTTGGATTTGCCCCAAACATAACGCTTTGTATTCAGGACATAAAGTTAATTTCTTTGCCACATTTTGCAGTTTTACTTTAGTGGCAAACAGGATGCATGTTTTGGAATATTTATATTCTTTTCACTTTGTCATTTAGGCTAGTTTTGTGGAGTATCAACAATCCATCCTCAGTTTTCTCCTATCACAGCCATTAAACTCTGTAACTGTTTTAAAACTCTGTAACTGTTTTAAAGTCACCATTGACCTCATGGTGAAATCTCTGAGAAGTTTCCTTCCTCTCCGGCATCTGAGTTAAGAAGGACGCCTGTATCTTTGTATTGACTGTGTGTATTGATACACCATCCAAAGTGTAATTAATAACTTCACCATGCTCAAAGGGATATTCAATGTCTGCTTATTTTTTTTACCCATCTACTGTACCAATAGGTGTACTTCTTTGCGAGGCAATGGAAAACCTCCCTGGTCTTTGTGGCTGAATCTGAAATTCACTGTTGGACTGAGGGACCTTACACATAATTCCACTTTGACATTATGGGTTATTGTGTGTAGACCTGTGACACAAAATCTCACTTTAATCAATATTAAATTCAGCCAGTAACACATCAAAATGTGGAAAAAGTCAAGGGGTGTGAATACTTTCTGAAGGAACTTCAACTGGAGGTGTGTCTCCCTAGATACAACTACCACAAAACAACCTACAAAAATGGGTCACAACTCTTGCAGCTCTGTCGCACGCTGGGTCTGTACATAGTCAAATGGTAGGCTTCGAGGGGACTCCTACGGTAGGTACACCTACAGCTCATTGCTTGGCACATAATTAGTTAAATAAAGTCCACCAGTGTGCAATCTAAGTGTCACATTATCTGTCACATGATCTCAGTATATATACACCTGTTCTGAAAGGCCCCAGAGTCTGCAACACCACTAAGCAAGGGGCACCACCAAGCAAGCGGCACCATGAAGACCACGGAGCTCTCCAAACAGGTCAGGGACAAAGTTGTGGAGAAGTACAGATCAGGGTTGGGTTATGAAAAAATATCAGAAACTTTGAACATCCCATGGAGAACCATTAAATCCATTATAAAAAAATTGAAAGAATATGGCACCACAACAAACCTGCCAAGAAAGGGCCGCCCACCAAAACTCACAGACTAGGCAAGGAGGGCATTAATCAGAGAGACAACAAAGAGACCAAAGATAACCCTGAAGGAGCTGCAAAGCTCCACAGTGGAGATTGGAGTATATGTCCATAGGACAACTTTAAGCCGTACACTCCACAGAGCTGGGCTTTACGGAAGAGTGGCCAGAAAAAAGCCATTGCTTAAAGAAAAAAATAAGCAAACACGTTTGGTGTTCGCCAAAAGCCATGTGGAAGACTCCCCAAACATACGGAAGAAGGTACTCTGGTCAGATGAGACTAAAATTGAGATTTTTGGCCAAGAAGGAAAACACTATGTTTAGCGCAAACCCAACACCTTTCATCACCCTGAGAACAGCATCATGCTGTGGGGACGTTTTTCATCAACAGGAACTGGGAAACTGGTCAGAATTGAAGGAATCATGGATGGCGCTAAATACAGGGCAATTCTTGAGACTGGGACTTTGCATCTTCAAAGTGGTAGGCATGTTGTGTAAATCAAATGATACAAACCCCCAAAAATCCATTTTAATTCCAGGATGTAAGGCAACAAAATAGGGGGTTGAATACTTTCGCAAGCCACTGTAAGTGTCAATAGTAAATGTAATTGCTAAAATATACAGTGGGGGAAAAAGTATTTAGTCAGCCACCAATTGTGCAAGTTCTCCCACTTAAAAAGATGAGAGAGGCCTGTAATTTTCATCATAGGTACAAGTCAACTATGACAGACAAAAAGAGATTTTTTTTTCCAGAAAATCACATTGTAGGATTTTTAATTTATTTATTTGCAAATTTTGGTGGAAAATAAGTATTTGGTCAATAACAAAAGTTTCTCAATACTTTGTTATATACCCTTTGTTGGCAATGACATAGGTCAAACGTTTTCTGTAAGTCTTCACAAGGTTTTCACACACTGTTGCTGGTATTTTGGCCCATTCCTCCATGCAGATCTCCTCTAGAGCAGTGATGTTTTGGGGCTGTCACTAGGCAACACAGACTTTCAACTCCCTCCAAAGATTTTCTATGGGGTTGAGATCTGGAGACTGGCTAGGCCACTCCAGGACCTTGAAATACTTCTTACGAAGCCACTCCTTCGTTGCCCGGGCGGTGTGTTTGGGATCATTGTCATGCTGAAAGACCCAGCCACGTTTCATCTTCAATGCCCTTGCTGATGGAAGGAGGTTTTCACTCAAAATCTCACGATACATGGCCCCATTCATTATTTCCTTTACACGGATCAGTCGTCCTGGTCCCTTTGCAGAAAAACAGCCCCAAAGCATGATGTTTCCACCCCCATGCTTCACAGTAGGTATGGTGTTCTTTGGATGCAACTCAGCATTCTTTGTCCTCCAAACATGACGAGTTGAGTTTTTACCAAAAAGTTATATTTTGGTTTTATCTGACCATATGACATTCTCCCAATCCTCTTCTGGATCATCCAAATGCACTCTAGCAAACTTCAGACGGGCCTGGACATGTACTGGCTTAAGCAGGGGGACACGTCTGGCACTGCAGGATTTGAGTCCCTGGCGGCGTAGTGTGTTACTGATGGTAGGCTTTGTTACTTTGGTCCCAGCTCTCTGCAGGTCATTCACTAGGTCCCCCGTGTGGTTCTGGGATTTTTGCTCACCGTTCTTGTGATCATTTTGACCCCACAGGGTGAGATCTTGTGTGGAGCCCCAGATCGAGGGAGATTATCAGTGGTCTTGTATGTCTTCCATTTCCTAATAATTGCTCCCACAGTTGATTTCTTCAAACCAAGCTGCTTACCTATTGCAGATTCAGTCTTCCCAGCCTGGTGCAGGTCTACAATTTTGTTTCTGGTGTCCTTTGACAGCTCTTTGGTCTTGGCCATAGTGGAGTTTGTAGTGTGACTGTTTGAGGTTGTGGACAGGTGTCTTTTATACTGATAACAAGTTCAAACAGGTGCCATTAATACAGGTAACGAGTGGAGGACAGAGGAGCCTCTTAAAGAAGAAGTTACAGGTCTGTGAGAGCCAGAAATCTTGCTTGTTTGTAGGTGACAAAATACTTATTTTCCACCATAATTTGCAAATAAATTCATTAAAAATCCTACAATGTGATGTTCATGAGAAAAAAATTCTCAATTTGTCTGTCAAAATTACAGGCCTCTCTCATCTTTTTAAGTGGGAGAACTTGCACAATTGGTGGCTGACTAAATACTTTTTTCCCCACTGTAAAGCAGTGTTGGAGTGGGGAAACATACAATATTATAAAATCAATGTACACAAAAAGGTCTGTAGTTAAAATTGGCAATAAACAGATTTCTTTCCTCAGAGCCGTGGGGTGAGACAGGAAGCCCCACCCTCTTTGGAAAGTATTCAGACCCCTTGACTTTTCCACATTTTGTTAGGATACAGCCTTATTCTAAAATTGATTAAATTGTTTGTTTTTTCTCATCAATCTGCACACAATACCCCATGATGACAAAGCAAAAACAGGTTTTTAAACATTTTTGCTAATTTATCAACAAAACGGAAATATCACATAAAAATCCAGAAAAGAGCTGTTCAATTCTACAACCAGAAAGAAAACTGAGCAAACTGGAATGCTATCTGGCCCTAAACAGAGAATACACCGTAACAGAATACCTGACCACTGTGACAGACCCAAAATTGCTACTAAGAGAGGCCGTATAGGCAGCACACTGCCCACAAAATGAGGTGGAAACTGAGCTGCACTTCCTAACTTCCTGCCAAATGTATGACCATATTAGAGACACATATTTCCCTCAGATTACACACACCCACAAAGAATTCCAAAACAAATCCAATTTTGATAAACTCCCATATCTATTAGGTGAAATACCAATGTGTGCAATCACAGCAGCAAGATATGTGACCTGTTGCCACAAGAAAAGGGCAACCAGTGAAGAACAAACACCATTGTAAATATAACCCATATGTATGTTTATTTATTTTCCCTTTTGTACTTTAACTATTTGCACAACATGACAACACTGTATATATACATAATATGACACTTGAAATGTCTTTATTCTTTTGGAACTTTTGTGAGTGTAATGTCTACTTTTCATTTTTTATTGTTTATTTCACTTTTGTTTATTATCTATTTCAATTGCTTTAGCAATGTAAACATGTTTCCCATGCCAATAAAGCCCTTAAATTGAATTGAGAGAGAGAGAGAGAGAGAGAGAGAGAGAGAGAGAGAGAGAGAGAGAGAGAGAGAGAGAGAGAGAGAGAGAGAGACGACATTGTAGAATAATAGTGAAGACATCAAAACTATGAAATAACACATATGGAATCATGTAGTAATCAAAAAAGTGTTATACAAATCAAAATATATTTTATATTTGAGATTCTTCAAAGTAGCCACCCTTTGCCTTGATGACAGCTTTGCACACTCTTGGCATTCTCTCAACCAACTTCATGAGGTAGTCACCTGGAATGCATTTAAATTAACAGGTGTGCCTTGTTAAAAGTTAATGTGTGGAATTTCTTTCCTTCTTAATGCGTTTGAGACAATCAGCTGTTCAGAGGAGACTGCGTGAATCAGACCTTCATGGTCGAATTGCTGCAAAGAAACCACTACTAGAGGTCACCAAGAAGAGACTTGCTTGGGCCAAGAAACACGAGCAATGGACATTAGACCGGTGGAAATCTGTCCTTTGGTCTGATGAGTCCAAATATATTTTTTCATTTGTTTAACACTTCTTTGGTTACTACATGATTCCATATGTGCTATTTCATAGTTTTGATGTCTTCACTATTATTCTACAATGTAGAAAATAGTAAAAATAAAGACAAACCCTTGAATGAGTAGGTGTGTCCAAACTTTTGACCGGTAGTGTATATATATATACAGTGGGGGAAAAAAGTATTTAGTCAGCCACCAATTGTGCAAGTTCTCCCACTTAAAAATATGAGAGAGGCCTGTAATTTTCATCATAGGTACACGTCAACTATGACAGACAAATTGAGGAAAAAATATCCAGAAAATCACATTGTAGGATTTTTAATGAATTTATTTGCAAATTATGGTGGAAAATAAGTATTTGGTCACCTACAAACAAGCAAGATTTCTGGCTCTCACCGACCTGCAACTTCTTCTTTAAGAGGCTCCTCTGTCCTCCACTCGTTACCTGTATTAATGGCACCTGTTTGAACTTGTTATCAGTATAAAAGACACCTGTCCACAACCTCAAACAGTCACACTCCAAACTCCACTATGGCCAAGACCAAAGAGCTGTCAAAGGACACCAGAAACAAAATTGTAGACCTGCACCAGGCTGGGAAGACTGAATCAGCAATAGGTAAGCAGCTTGGTTTGAAGAAATCAACTGTGGGAGCAATTATTAGGAAATGGAAGACATACAAGACCACTGATAATCTCCCTCGATCTGGGGCTCCACGCAAGATCTCACCCCGTGGGGTCAAAATGATCACAAGAACGGTGAGCAAAAATCCCAGAACCACACGGGGGACCTAGTGAATGACCTGCAGAGAGCTGGGACCAAAGTAACAAAGCCTACCATCAGTAACACACTACGCCGCCAGGGACTCAAATCCTGCAGTGCAAGACGTGTCCCCCTGCTTAAGCCAGTACATGTCCAGGCCCGTCTGAAGTTTGCTAGAGTGCATTTGGATGATCCAGAAGAGGATTGGGAGAATGTCATATGGTCAGATGAAACCAAAATATAACTTTTTGGTAAAAAAAATACTTGTCGTGTTTGGAGGACAAAGAATGCTGAGTTGCATCCAAAGAACACCATACCTACTGTGAAGCATGGGGGTGGAAACATCATGCTTTGGAGCTGTTTTTCTGCAAAGGGACCAGGACGACTGATCCGTGTAAAGGAAAGAATGAATGGGGCCATGTATCGTGAGATTTTGAGTGAAAGCCTCCTTCCATCAGCAAGGGCATTGAAGATGAAACGTGGCTGGGTCTTTCAGCATGACAATGATCCCAAACACACCGCCCGGGCAACGAAGGAGTGGCTTCGTAAGAAGCATTTCAAGGTCCTGGAGTGGCCTAGCCAGTCTCCAGATCTCAACCCCATAGAAAATCGTTGGAGGGAGTTGAAAGTCCGTGTTGCCCAGCGACAGCCCCAAAACATCACTGCTCTAGAGGAGATCTGCATGGAGGAATGGGCCAAAATACCAACAACAGTGTGTGAAAACCTTGTGAAGACTTACAGAAAACGTTTGACCTGTGTCATTGCCAACAAAGGGTATATAACAAAGTATTGAGAAACTTTTGTTATTGACCAAATACTTATTTTCCACCATAATTTGCAAATAAATTCATAAAAAATCCTACAATGTGATTTTCAGGATTTTTTTTCCTCATTTTGTCTGTCATAGTTGACATGTACCTATGATGAAAATTACAGGCCTCTCTCATCTTTTTAAGTGGGAGAACTTGCACAATTGGTGGCTGACTAAATACTTTTTTCCCCCACTGTATATATATAAACCACTGTTCAAAAGTTTGGGGTCACCTAGAAATGTCCTTTTTTTTTAAAGAACATTTAATTTTTTGTCCATTAAAATAACATCAATTTGATCAGAAATACAGTGTAGACATTGTTCATGTTGTAAATGGCTATTGTAGCTGGAAACGGCAGATTTTTTTATGGAATTCCTACATAGTCGTACAGAGGCCCATTATCAGCAACCATCAGTCATTTACATTTACATTTTAGTCATTTAGTAGACGCTCTTATCCAGAGCGACTTACAGTTAGTGAGTGCATACATTTTTCATACTTTTTCAGTCCTGTGTTCCAATGTCATGTTGTGTTTGCTAATCCAAGTTTAGCATTTTAAAAGGCTAATTGATCATTAGAAAACCCTTTTGCAATTATGTTAGCACAGCTGAAAACTGTTGTGCTGATTAAAGAAGCAATAAAACTGGCCTTCTTGAGACTAGTTGAGTATCTGGAGCATCAGCAATTGTGGGTTCGATTACAGGCTCAAAATGGCCAGAAACAAATAACTTTCTTCTGAAACTCGTCAGTCTATTCTTGTTCTGAGAAATTAAGGCTATTCCATGCGAGAAATTCGTCACAGCTGACATCATTTTAACATCTTATAGAGGTCGAACTATGACAAAACCACAGTAGTAGTAGAGGGATGTTAATGTTATGTCATTTCACACCAGAACTGGGTCAATCGGTCAATGCATTATTTTGAGATAACAATGATAAGCCTCAGTTAGTTTGAATTGACCATGTTGGTGTTTGTAGAGTGTATGGGACTGTAGCCTTCCTTACCCTGATCATGTTCATCTGAATGCTGTCCTGGAAGAAGGCCCAAACCTGAGGACCCACCTCCTCCCAGGCCCGACCCATGGTCCTCAGCCTCTCCAGCTCCTCAAATGTGGTGTTGGCCTAGAGGACACACACACACACACACACACACATATCAGCACACACACATACTCACGTACGCTCAGACAGTATGCACATATGCTCGTATGAACACCCACACAAACACTCATAGACACACACACACACACACTCACACACACTACACATGCACAATAATTCACACACACTGTTTCTAATTTCTAGTTGCATACCATTCACACATTACAGTGCCTGTGAAAATAATCAAAGATATAGCTTATCATTTAGCATACAGTGTGTGTAGCCTGTCCTACAGTGTTCTGTGGTATACACATACCAAGTGAGGCTGACTGTAGCATTTACATTAATACGTGTGATAAAAGCGTGGAAAAGCAACACCCAATTAAACACCTTCCTCTTGTGTCTCAGATCTCTGGTGACAAAGGGACAATGACGCTAAGGAGACAATGTTGTTGGTGACAATTGGCCGAACGCATTCAGCTTGCCTACCGATTCACCCTTTTCCCACAGGATCCCACAGGCAGAAGACTGCTCTACAGTCACAAAGCAAACAAAGATAAACAGACAATGCAACCCAAATGGCACCCTATTCCCTAGTGCCCTACTAGTAGTGCACTTGGTAGGGTTAGGGTGCCGTTTGGGACAAAGACAGGGTGGCTCCTGCCCCAGGCTGGGAGGACAACTGAGGGGATGTGGCTCAATGCCTGGGGACCTGGGGAGGAGTGGGATGTCTTGCACTCATTGCCAAGACCATAGGCGCTTTACCTTGGAGCAAAGCAAACCTGTTTGTCTGTCTCCCCTCCTCTCCTCTCACCTCTGGGTGACTTCTCAGCCCCTCCAGGGTGTTTCAGAGTTCAGAGTGTCACGAAGAGAGAAAGAGAAAGAGAGAGAGCGTGAGAGAGAGAAAGAGAGAGTGTGAGTGTGAGAGAGCGCGTGTGAGAGAGAGAGACAGAAAGAGAGAGAAAGAGCAGAGAGCGAGAGAAAGAGAGAGAGAGGGATGTGATCACTAATCACAGGGCTAAGATAAGACACAGTCTAAGACAGAGGTACAGTGCATTTGGAAAGTATTCAGACCCCTTGACTTATTCCACATTTTGTTACATTACAGCCTTATTCTAAAATTGATTAAATTGTTTTTTTCTCTCATCAATCTATACATGATACCACATAATGACAAAGCAAAAACAGTTTTTTTTTTGTTTTTTTGGCAAATGTATTAAAAATAAAGTATTCAGACCCTTTCCTCAGTACTTTGTTGAAGCACCTTTGGCAGCAATTACAGCCTCGAGACGCTACAAGCTTGGCACACCTTTATTTGGGGAGTTTCTCCCATTCTTCTCTGCAGATCTTCTCAAGCTCTGTCAGGTTGGATGGGGAGCGTCGCTGCACAACTATCGGGTTCAAGTCCGGGCTCTGGCTGGGCCACTCAAGGACATTCAGAGACTTGTCCCGAAGCCACTCCTGAGTTGTCTTGGCTGTGTGCTTAGGGTCATTGTCCTGTTGGAAGGTGAACCTTTGCCCCAGTCTGAGGTCCTGAGCAGGTTTTCATCAAGGATCTATCTGTCTTTGCTCCGTTCATCTTTCCCTCGATCCTGACTAGTCTACCAGTCCCTGCCGCTGAAAAACATCTCCACAGCATGATGCTGCCACCACCATGCTTCACCGTAGGGATGGTGCCAGGTTTCCTCCAGACGTCACGCTTGGCATTCAGGCCAACAAGTTCAATCTTGGTTTCATCAGACCAGAGAATCTTGTTTCTCATGGTCTGAGAGTCTTTAGGTGCCTTTTGGCAAACTCCAAGCTTGCTGTCATGTGCCTTTTACTGATGAGTGGCTTCCGTCTGGCCACACTACCATAAAGGCCTGACTGGTGGAGTGCTGTAAAGATGGTTGTGCTTCTGGAAGGTTCTCCCATCTCCACAGAGGAACTCTGGAGCTCTGTCAGAGTGACCATCAGGTTCTTGGTCACCTCCCTGACCAAGGCCCTTCTCCCCCGATTGCTCAGTTTGGCTGGGCGGCCAGCTCTAGGAAGATTCTTGGTGGTTCCAAACTTCTTCCATTTAAGAATGATGGAGGCCACTGTGTTCTTGGGGACCTTCAATGCTGCAGATATATTTTGGTACCCTTCCCCAGATCTGTGCCTCGACACAATCCTGTCTCAGAGCTCTATGGACAATTCCTTCGACCTCATGGCTTGGTTTTTTCTGTGACATGCACTGTCAACTGTGGGACCTTATATAGACAGGTGTGTGCCTTTCCAAATCATGTCCAATTAATTGAATTTACCACAGGTGGACTCCAATCAAGTTGTAGAAACATCTCAAGGGTGATCAATAGAAAAAGGATGCACCTGAGCTCAATTTCGAGCCTCATAGCATATTTACTTATGTAAATACGGTATTCCAGTTTGTTATTTGTAATACATTTGCAAAAAAAATTAAAAACGTGTTTTCGCTTTGTCATTATGGGGTATTGTGTGTAGATTGATGAGGAAAAAATATATTTAATCAATTTTAGAATAAGGCTGTAACGTAACAAAATGTGGAAAAAGTCAAGGGGTCTGAATACTTTCCGAATGCACTGTATGCTGCTATGCTAGCTCATAGCTTCACTATGTTTACAAAAGAAGTGACGCGCGACCGACCATGTGAGTTTTCACCATCACTGTAAAGCCCTTGCTATTATGTTGCTTTGACAAAGTAATTTCCAAAGATTATTATTTATTTCATATTACTAGTGATTCATTTTAAGGTAAAAAAAATCCTGTCCCTCATTTTAAGGTCAACCTATTCCTTTTAAAATATTTTTTCAAAAGAGACATTGAACATCTGATAGAAAAATCACAGTGTAAAAGCAGGTGAGCTGGTTCTACTCTTTTTGGCTATTTTCTGTTGGAAGTGTTGGAAAACTGAGCAGGTCGAGCAAAACACATAAATCCTGTTACCCATAGAAAGTCAGGTTAGAAATGTTTTAACAATTATTTTTTTTGGGTGAAGCTTGCATTCAATTGCCCCTCCCTATTGAACACAACAAACTTCCATTCCCCCTGTCACGAGTGGCTTTATGGCTGGTTTAAGATGAAGTCGTCAAACCTGTTACGGTCAACCCTGTACTTTTTTGGGCACTTTTCTCCCATCTGATGGGAGAAAACATTTTTTTTATTAAGTTGAGCATGTGCTCTTTATGACAGAATGTTCAAATGAGGTGAAATAAAATGTTTTATTCCCCCCCCACCAAGCTACACTCCTCAAAAGGCACTCAAAAGGGGTCAGTTCAAGGAGGGGGTCATCAGGTCTGGAGGAGGGAGGGATGGAGAAAAGAGGGAGAGTGTAGGCCATGTTTTGGTATGTGCAGCAGAGTGATGGCTTAACCCCTAGTTCCCTTCCCTTCCATGCAATTAACATCCAGATCTGAGGGAAATGGAAGAAAAAGAGGGCACTAAAGGTCGGGGGAGTTGAAGCTGGTGTGTGTGTGTCTTTGTGAGTGCAAGCGTGTGAGTGTGTGCGTGCATGCATGTGTGTGACCCTCACAGTGTCAGGCTCTGCTTCCATAACAAGAGGAGGAGAATACAATGCAACAGAGTGTGTCCCAGTTACTATGTGTAGTAGACGATACAGATGTGTGTTCCTATTGTGACACACCCAGCCGTGACTGTTAGGTTCTTCAGGATTCTTACAGACATGTCTGTACATCTACGCTCTACAGAGCGCCAAGCACTGATTCACAAATTCCTAAATACTGCCTGTGTTCAGAACGAAGACTACTGTTTAACAAGTATGTCACCATCTATTGAACAATCTGCAATGGATGTTCATGTTTCTAACACTTCTGTCTGCTGATTATCAGTACTCCACTTTTTATTATTAGCAATAGTCAACTCACCTGGTTTCCCAAGTCTAAAATGATTAATGGACTAAATCCAGCAGACTCTGCTATAACCTGGTGTGATTCATCCCTAGTCTACCACATACATTTGCTGTATGTAGCTCCCTTACATTTCTGATTATCTTTCTGACGGCTGGGGAGTCGGGTGCGTAGAGGATCTTCCCCATCAGCATGGGCTTGACAGAGCTCCACATGATCCTGGTGATGGGATTGGACTCTAGCTCCTTCATCAGATCATTACAGAACGGAGCTGGGGGATAAGACAGTATAGAACATTTATAGAACCTTAGAGATGATTGAGAGAACCTGTAACACACTGTGATCGGGTTGAACCCTAACTCCTGCATCAGATCAGAACAGATTTTGGGATAAGACAGGAGACTCTCAGGTCAAGCAATTATCTTTTTTTGATCTCAAGAGAGTAAAGCAGACAAAATAAAACGCTCTGTCCCACAACACCTTTCCTGCTCCCAATCACCTGCTACATTTGACGTAGTTGGCAGAGGAGAGGGGTTGTTAGTTCCCAACCAGCCACATACTGAAAATAGTTACTGTATTAGTGACTGAATGCTGACCCACTGGCGGTGTGACTGTAGGTGTACTGTCCCTGCCTCTATCTGTCTCTTCGCTAAACTGAATCTGGCTACTATATTAGTGACTTATTACTGTATTAGTACTCACTGGCGGTGTGGTCGTAAGTGTACTGTCCCTGTCCTCCCCGGGTGCTATCGTTGATCCCCATGAAGGCCTTGTAGTTGTTGTCCTCATACCAGTTGAAGGAGGCCACCCGAGAGAAGGCCCCCTCCATGTAGCCACACACCAGGCTGGACACAGCCCCCATCAGCTGGCTGAAAGACGGGGGAGAGCCCCCCTGGGGCCCCTGGGTCTGGAGCAGGGGGGACATCACCTCCACCAGCGCTCTGGAGCTGTTCCTCTCTGACAACTGGGGGGCGAGGTAGGGAAGAAAGTTGTTATTTAGAAACTGTATGAAAGTGATGACTCTGAATCATGTATGACAGGGCTATATTTACAAGCATTTCGCTACACCCGCAATAACATCTGCTAAATATGTGTATGTGACCAATAACATTTTATTTTATATATAATGTGACCAAATAGGAGGATGTGTACAGCCATATTAGGTTGATTAGGTTATGTGTCAACAAAGTCTCTGATTCCATATTCATTTAAGAGAAACCTAAATGTCTAAGCTTATTAGTCTCACAGGTTCGGGCGGTGTATGGGTGAGGCACATTTCCCTCTAACAAAATAAAAACAAACTAAAGAGATTCCAAAGGGAGGAGGGGTGGGTTGTAGGGGGGAGAAGGGATTGTCCAGTGTAGGTCCCTGAGGGCCCATTAGAACCAGGGGAGGTGTTGAGAGTGTGTAGTGCAGTGCTTCTGACAACCACTCTTAACAAACAGCCCCAGCAATGGGACAGCACCACAGTGTTTACATAGAAACCACAGTAATGGGACAGCACCACAGTGTTTACATAGAAACCACAGTAATTGGACAGCACCACAGTGTTTACATAGAAACCACAGTAATTGGACAGCACCACAGTGTTTACATTGAAACCACAGTAATGGGACAGCACCACAGTGTTTACATAGAAACCACAGTAATTGGACAGCACCACAGTGTTTACATAGAAACCACAGTAATTGGACAGCACCACAGTGTTTACATAGAAACCACAGAGAAAATAGATTTTTTGTGGTTTCTTCTACATTGGAAGACACATACCGTAACTAACACCACTGCTAGACTTAACAGACATAGAGAAAATGAGTATTTCTGTTCTAGCCAACATAGCAGTGTGATTTCTGAGGCAGGATTTCCACTCAGCTGGCGTATCTACTGTACAGCTACAGTGTTCGGTTTATGGAACCAGACAAAAATGGAATTTGGAAAATGACCGACTGGCGTCACGTCTTCTGTCACGGGGCGGCAGACAAGAATCCAGACGGCCCCACCAACAGGATGTCCCCTCTGCAGAATGTCCCTCTTGCGCCCTCCCCCCGCCTCCCTCTCCCTGCAATCACCACTTCCCCTGGGGTCATCCACCTGACCCGTCAACCTTTGACATTTGTCTGAGGGCCTCACCTGTGCTATAACCCTCACTTACAGCTGTCCAGACTGATTGCCTGTTGATCTTTCTGTGTCTGCATCCCAAACGGCACCCTAATCCGTAAAGAGCTGTGTGATTTACGTCTGTAAATGAAAAGCGCTCTACAAATGTAATTTAGTATTATTATTGCTTTTGACTATTGCCCATTGGGCTCTGGTCAAAAGTAGTGCAGCCTGTGAATGGGGCTCCATGTCGAGACTAAAGGGTTATTGGAGCTGGATTTAGCCTTCCTCATACGCACTCATGATATCCCTGCTGTCTGTGTTTGCGTAAAGACCCGAGCAGGGAGGAAGCAGTGACTTCCTGAGGGATAGAAATAGGGTGGCGGATGAACTTTGGGATGGATGATGGTTCTAACGGTAGTAGGGTTGACCTCTGGCAGTTTTATAGGCGGCGGAGAGAATCGTGTGTGTGTGTGTGTGTGTGTGTGTGTGTGTGTGTGTGTGTGCGTGTGTGTGTGCTTACCTCTCGCAGCTTTTCGGAGGCGGCGGAGAGTACTCTGGCCCAGAAGTTTAGGTCGACGCCGTTGGAGTGGTTATCCAACACCCGGGGAAGCTGGAAGGAGGAACAGAGCTGTCAAAATGACTGTCACATCCTTACCAACAGTGGCGACGCGTCATTCAGGGCAGGTGGGGCAGAGCCTGTTCAGCATGTTATTTTGGCATTAATACGTGTCACATATCAGTTTGCAAACAATGTAAAATAAATCATTGAGTTAATAAAGCCGCATACAAACATAGTCTCTTTTTTGCTTTCTTGAGTAAGGCAGCTCCAAAATGCAGGTGTTTCAGCCTAGCTCAGTGCTTTCTGTGGTGGTGGGGCAGCCAGCGGAAAATACGGAGCGTAGGGGTTGGTAATGTTCTCTAGTTGCGCCGTGATTGGCTCAGTGTTCTGTCACTCATGGGGACACTATGTCACCGCAAAATGTACGGATAGTGCTAGAAAATTCAAGCCCCTTGGGTGCTGCCATAGACCTACATTAGAAGTGCCCATCCAAGAAGGCTCAAGGTCATTGGCCACAGATAAAATGATGTCAAATCGCGTTATATCTACCATAGCTTTGATTGGACTGATCATGTCAACATCATACTTTCAAAATTTTAGCTAGCAAGCTAGACAAGCAGTCATCATCATGCATGAAGTCGGCAATCTACTGGCAAATCCTTTTCAATCCTTGTCCTTTGAAGAGAAATTATAGATAAAACATATCGGCGCTCATCGGCCATTGGACATAAACATTACACAACAAGTTGGAAATCGCAAATTCAACAATGAATGCTGGGATGATAGCCGTATCATAGTCATCATAGTAAAGTTAACATAGAAAACACAAGTGATTCATTGTCATGAATGTGATACATTTACATTGTAGTCATTTAGCAGACGCTCTTATCCAGAGCAATTAAGGTGAAGTGCCTTGCTTAAGGGTACATCGACAGATTTTTCACCTAGTCGGCTCTGGGATTAGAACCAGCGACCTTTCGGTTACTGGCACAACGCTCTTACCCACTAAGCTACCTGCCGCCCATAAATAAAAAAATGAATAGATAAACTGCCATACACTAACATTTCACAGTCTTAATTTTGCCTGAAGTGGGTGTAAGCTACCTCTGTCACGGATACAGCCGAGGCTGCCCCTCCTCCTTGCTCGGGCAGGCTTCGGCGTTCGTCGTCACCGGAGTACTAGCTGCCACCGATCTATGTTTCTGTGTCACACTAGTCCTGTCTTTATTATTCACACCTGTTACTCATTAGGCTTATTGGTTTCCCTATATTACCTCTGTTTTCCCTCCTGGGTTTGTACGTGATTGTTCATTGTTATGTCGTCTGTTGAGCTGTTGTCAGTGGCGGCTCCTGAAAAAATTCTCAGGAGGGGCAATTTTTCTGATGATTTAGGTGACCTACACACATTAAAAAAAAGATATGTCCAGCAACAACATGAAGACAGGGGCAGCATATAAGTCAATACCAGAAGCATTTATTGACTGATCTCAAAAGTGTTGGCTTACCAGGGTTGGTGGAGCCCTCAGTTTCATCTTTGCCTCGCAAAGCTAACTCAAACACTCCGCAAAACTTCACACACTGGATTAGCCGGCTGAGGATGTGGCGGTTCTTGCTAATGTCGTAGTAAATATATTTGTTATAGTGAATATGGAATATGATATGTTGAGTAAAATGTTGTGCTAAGATCTATTTAGGTCAGGAGCTGGTTATAAGTTATGTTCCTATCCAATAACAATGGACAAAAGGGTCCTATCTTGTCAGCCTTGTCAGCAGGTGGCCAAGGACAACACCCACGCCATAGGCCTCTCAGTTCTTCCAACTCACGAGTTCTTGCTCTGAGGACACACACACACACAAACACACACACACACACATCATCACTGTTAAACACACACACACACACACATCATCACTGTTAAACACACACACACACACACACACACACAAAAATCCCTCTCTTAGGCTGAACATTTGAAGACAGAGAACCCGACTCAGAGCCAATGCAACAGTGACAGTAGCCTGGAGGGGACCTCGCCCAACTCATCAGGACCAATCAGAAGATCAGAACTACTAGATTGAACCTACTTCATTTATTGCATAAAATGTCTGCACACAATGTTTGGGGCTCTCTTCAGATAATAATAATAAAATAATAATAATATGCCATTTAGCAGACGCTTTTATCCAAAGCGACTTACAGTCATGCGTGCATACATTTTTGTGTATGGGTGGTCCCGGGGATCGAACCCACTACCTTGGCGTTACAAGCACCATGCTCTACCAGCTGAGCTACAGAAAGTGGATACTCATGGATGCGCATTGCAATTGTAAAATGTCAACACAATTGGAGACACCACGTCATTTTTGGAGACATGTTATTGACAGTAAACTATTGTAGATGCGACTGCTAACTAAATAAAACATTTTAGCTGGCTAGCTAATCATCTTAGCTAAATGTGGGGCAAACAATTCAGTTATTTACCGTTAATTTGAGGGATTGGGGTGAAAGAAATCGAGTTACATAGTGATACTTTACGATATACTGTATTGACAATATCGCAATATTTTAGCGCTAGTTGGCTGTACCTGCACCAAAACACCATTATTGTTCCTTCATAGCTTGTTCTCAATCTTTTCACATTGGGAGCCAATTTGTTTTCAGCACTTTTATTTCCATGACTGATCAAAACTCGTTCTCATGGCTTTCTGATCCCTCTGCAACAGACATATGGTGCGCAATAAAATCACAGTATCGAATCGCAATACGTATAGAATCATGAGACTCGCAATGCTGATGCATATATCTTATCGTGAGGTTCCTGGCAATTCCCAGCCCAAGTTCATTTGCCACAACAAATCTCTTCGCTAGCAAACGCAATGCGTCTCCAGCAATGTTTACTTTTTTGACGTTCTATGGCATCTCCACTTTCCAAGCATATATGACCACATGTAATATTTTGGTAAGTGATGCAAATAGTGAACTATGTAGGGCCAGGATGTAAAATATATGTAGCTGCAGCAATTTCTCTTATCTGATATGGTAAGTAATGGGGCTTGATTTATAGCTCCCTAAGAGTTTGACGAACGGGTCCGTGAACGCGATTGCAGATATCTTTACCTCTGAATAAACTGCCTTATATTATACAATTATCCACCTTGTCCAAAAGTCTCTACTTTTTCTCCGTTCTCCAGTAAACTTGTTTTATCAACAATAGTAAGGTTCAATGACACAGAAAGCAGTTCAATGTCGGGGTACAGTCGCTCTCTTACCAGGATCGCGGTCCGCTCTGACCAGGGTGAAGGTGGCCGGCTCCACCTCTCTGCCAGCAGCGTTTTCATTATTTAGTCCGTTCGTAGCGGGTATGTACACGATCAACAAGATCAGTCCAAAACCGAAGATCAGTCCAAAGCAGAATGTTTGCAGAATGTTTGTAAACTAAGTCTACAAATTAAAAACATAAAATAACGCCACACTGCAGGTCGCAACATAGACGCTGATAGCCGCCATTGTCTTAGTTACGTTCAACGTTACGTCACGTATGACGAAAGCGCGTAAGTGCATGCACACAGACACCCATAGAGAATGTATTGAAAGCTTTGAAATGTGAAAAAAATAAATTTTACATGACAGGCTATGAGAGACTTCTGGGCGATTTTCAACCTGACTGAAATCGCCCAAAAAACGGGCGGGGCCATTTGAAGCACGACTTTAGCCTGATTTGACATTTAGTGGCTGGCAGATCAGACGTGAACACTGATAACTGCTGTTGCCGTGATATAATTTTTTATAAATTTATAAAAAAAAATCTATATATATATATTTTTTTTTTTTTTTTTATAATTGATTAGAAAAAAAATCCCTTCCTTTTCCCGTTTGGCAGTGCGTCGCCCATATCGCCCTATTGAACAAGCCGTCCCTGGCTGTTGTTTTGCTCTTCCCTGCGTGGAGGGTTTGATATGGTTTACTTTGTGTTTAGTAAAGCCATACTTTTCTCAGTTCTGTGTCCTGCGCCTGATTCCGTTTCACCACTTCACCCAGACGCTGACAACCTCATCATTTATATGGTAAGTAATGTCATGTCATTCATGTGCTTGTTCTGTCATCTGAAAAACTCAACAACAACAAAAAAGTATAACAACTCATTCACTTTCCCACATAGGAACACAGAAAGCACTGAATCTGCTGACAAGTGCATTGTCATCATCTTCTGTATCCTGAACTACAGTATCTCCAGTAACTGTTTCTTCCAGGGAATATTTCAGCTGGGGAAACTTCTAACTACCTCACAACACAATGGGCTAGAAGTCAGGAAATGGTGCACGGCAGCGACGCACAACTCCAAAATAAGACATCCTTCCTCTCTGACATTCCTCACTATCTCCTGAGAT